>NC_052311.1:74044283-74106783 GCF_016432855.1 Salvelinus namaycush
CTACATAAAGGGACTCAGCCCTGGGGCTCTGGAACGGCCAGTTCTCTACATAAAGGGACTCAGCCCTGGGGATCTGGAACGGCCAGCTCTCTCACATTCTCAAAGTCTTACTTCCAAATAACAAGCCAGGTGAAGACGGGTAATAACGATGAACTGTGGCCTTATCATTAGGTCTGGACACTATAGTCACTTAGCTCCACAACACAACCCTGATATTTGTCCTCCATCTTGTAATTAGCTGGCCGGACCTGGGTTCAAGGGTCGGGGCCTCTGTGTAGCCCTCGGTGTGAGTTTGCTGCATGCTGTAACAAAGCAAACAACCATTAAGGTGGGGTTTAGTTTCATGAATACACCTCTTAGTTGAAGTGGAGGGTATGAAGAAACACAGCTGTCTGTTGGTGTGCTCAGGTTAGTGTAACTAGTTAGTCTGTCAGTGTGTTCAGGTTAGTGTAACTAGTTAGTCTGTCAGTGTGTTCAGGTTAGTGTAACTAGTTAGTCTGTCAGTGTGTTCAGGTTAGTGTAACTAGTTAGTCTGTCAGTGTGGTCAGGTTAGTGTAACTAGTTAGTCTGTCAGTGTGTTCAGGTTAGTGTAACTAGTTAGTCTGTCAGTGTGTTCAGGTTAGTGTAACTAGTTAGTCTGTCAGTGTGGTCAGGTTAGTGTAACTAGTTAGTCTGTCAGTGTGCTCAGGTTAGTGTAACTAGTTAGTCTGTCAGTGTGCTCAGGTTAGTGTAACTAGTTAGTCTGTCAGTGTGCTCAGGTTAGTGTAACTAGTTAGTCTGTCAGTGTGCTCAGGTTAGTGTAACTAGTTAGTCTGTCAGTGTGTTCAGGTTAGTGTAACTAGTTAGTCTGTCAGTGTGGTCAGGTTAGTGTAACTAGTTAGTCTGTCAGTGTGTTCAGGTTAGTGTAACTAGTTAGTCTGTCAGTGTGGTCAGGTTAGTGTAACTAGTTAGTCTGTCAGTGTGTTCAGGTTAGTGTAACTAGTTAGGCTGTCAGTGTGTTCAGGTTAGTGTAACTAGTTAGTCTGTCAGTGTGCTCAGGTTAGTGTAACTAGTTAGTCTGTCAGTGTGTTCAGGTTAGTGTAACTAGTTAGTCTGTCAGTGTGCTCAGGTTAGTGTAACTAGTTAGTCTGTCAGTGTGTTCAGGTTAGTGTAACTAGTTAGTCTGTCAGTGTGTTCAGGTTAGTGTAACTAGTTAGTCTGTCAGTGTGGTCAGGTTAGTGTAACTAGTTAGTCTGTCAGTGTGTTCAGATTAGTGTAACTAGTTAGTCTGTCAGTGTGCTCAAGTTAGTGTAACTAGTGAGGTATATTTACAGGGGGGAGACAGCCAGAACCTACAAAGGAATCTCTCTGAAGTTTACACTTTACTGACTTCCAATTGAAGAGGAGGATGGGAATGTGTTTCAACAGGAAGACTTGGTGCTGGAGAATGCAGCTGTGTAGACACAGCTCCTGTCCAGAAACAAACAACAAAAAATGATATACATACTTTTGGTCATGTAATATATATATACATATATTGTAATTTTTGTTTTGTTTTGGAGCAAAAAATATTGTATAATCACCAGGAATTCATTACATTTGTTTAATTAGTTTAATTTCGGGAATCTGTTCCCAAGTATTCCCACAAATAAAAAAAAGACGTGATGGTGTCTCAATGTCATCAAGGTAGGAAATATTGTTCTTCTCAAATATAATCTCTTTTTGGTCTTAGTTGTTGTCAATTTACAGTGTATAAATTATTATAATTATAGGGAGGGGGGGCGCTGTGGGATTGTTTAAAATACTCTTTGAAGAGGTGGGAGTTTCAGATGTTTTCAGAAGATGGGCAGGGACTCTGCTGTCCTAGCTTCAGGAAGAAGATGGACAGGGACTCTGCTGTCCTAGCTTCAGGAAGAAGATGGACAGGGACTCTGCTGTCCTAGCTTCAGGAAGAAGATGGACAGGGACTCTGCTGTCCTAGCTTCAGGAAGAAGATGGACAGGGACTCTGCTGTCCTAGCTTCAGGAAGAAGATGGACAGGGACTCTGCTGTCCTAGCTTCAGGAAGAAGATGGGCAGGGACTCTGCTGTCCTCGCTTCAGGAAGAAGATGGGCAGGGACTCTGCTGTCCTCGCTTCAGGGGGAAGATGGGCAGGGACTCTGCTGTCCTAGCTTCAGGAAGAAGATGGACAGGGACTCTGCTGTCCTAGCTTCAGGAAGAAGATGGGCAGGGTCTCTGCTGTCCTAGCTTCAGGAAGAATATGGGCAGGGACTCTGCTGTCCTAGCTTCAGGAAGAAGATGGGCAGGGACTCTGCTGTCCTAGCTTCAGGAAGAAGATGGACAGGGACTCTGCTGTCCTAGCTTCAGGAAGAAGATGGGCAGGGACTCTGCTGTCCTAGCTTCAGGAAGAAGATGGGCAGGGACTCTGCTGTCCTCGCTTCAGGGGGAAGATGGGCAGGGACTCTGCTGTCCTAGCTTCAGGGGGAAGATGGGCAGGGACTCTGCTGTCCTAGCTTCAGGAAGAAGATGGACAGGGACTCTGCTGTCCTAGCTTCAGGAAGAAGATGGGCAGGGTCTCTGCTGTCCTAGCTTCAGGAAGAAGATGGACAGGGACTCTGCTGTCCTAGCTTCAGGAAGAAGATGGGCAGGGTCTCTGCTGTCCTAGCTTCAGGAAGAAGATGGGCAGGGACTCTGCTGTCCTCGCTTCAGGAAGAAGCTGGTTCCACCATTGGGGTGCCAGGACAGAGAAGAGCTTGGACTGGGTTGAGAGGGGGCTGCCCTCCCGTATGACTGGGAGGGCCAAGAGACCTGAGGTGGTTGGAGTGTATGGACTTCATATAGATATAGAAAGGATAGGAGAGTAATTCCCAATATTGAAGAGACCAAACTGCTGGGTGTGTCACTCTAGATAGCAACTAGCAAGCCACGGTATCATGGTCAAAACATATAGACTCAAAGGTTACTAAAATGGGAAGAAGTCTGTCCACGATAAGGCGTTGCTCTGCTTTCTTGATGTCTCAGTCAACTCAGTCCTACAGGCCCTAGCTTGGTCGCACCTGGACTACTGTCCAGTTGTGTGGTCAGGTGCAGCAAAGAAGGACATGGGCAGTTGGTTCAGAACAGAGCAGCACGTATTGCACTTTGATGTACATGGAGTGGCGAATGTCAGTGATGTCAATCTCCCCCTGGTTCAAAGAGAGATTGACTGCATCACTGTCGGTCTTTGTGCCAGGTGTTAATGTGTTAAACTGTCTGTTTCAGCAGTTGGCACACAGGTCAGACACTCATCGGTATCACACCAGACATGCGTGACATGAAGTAAAAATATGTTTGATGTCTTCTGTGCACGTATGAATAACCCCTATGATGTAACTGCAATGATGACATAGATGTTCTTCTTCTTCTGTTTTTGTTTTATTATTTTACTGCCATACTGTGTTCCATCTTGTCTAGCCATCTTGTCTAGCCATCTTGTCTCAAGAGGACCACAATGGAAATAAGTCCCAGACTTTATTGTGTGTTATCCTCCATGATTTTATTCATGTGCATGTATGGCTTTTTTAAGTTTAATGTGTGCTTGTTTTTTAAAATGGTCCAATGAATAAACTAAACTAAATGCAACCAGAGGTCTATGAGTCTCTCTGGATGGGGACGTCTGCTGAATGGCTGAATTGTAATGTAAATGTAGTGATATGTATGTATAATTATGTATTTTATTTGTTGTGTTGTTTCTTATTTGGACCCCAGGAAGAGAAGTCGCTGCAGCAGCTAATAGGGGATGCTAATAAAACATGAGTTTATTTAACCTGGCAAGCCAGTTAAGAACAAATTCTTATTTACAGTGACGGCCAACCCGGCCAAACCTATTGTGCACCGCCCTATGGGACTCCCAATCACGGCCGGATGTGATACTGCCTGGATTTGAACCAGGGTGTCTGTAGTGACACCTCTTGCACTGAGATGCATGGCCTTAGACCGCTGCGTCACTCGGGAACCCCAAATACAACAAGAATAAAATATGGTATTAGGCTGAGCCCCACCTTGTCCTCTGAAGTGGAATTTCCACCATATTGTTTTTACTTATCTCATCCTGTCAGGTCTACACAACGGCCAAATGATAGGAGGAGTTGTCTTGTGGTTATATGATAGGAGGAGTTGTCTAGTGGCTATATGATAGGAGGAGTTGTCTAGTGGTTATATGATAGGAGGAGTTGTCTAGTGGTTATATGATAGGAGGAGTTGTCTAGTGGTTATATGATAGGAGGAGTTGTCTAGTGGTTATATGATAGGAGGAGTTGTCTAGTGGTTATATGATAGGAGGAGTTGTCTAGTGGTTATATGATAGGAGGAGTTGTCTAGTGGTTATATGATAGGATGAGTTGTCTAGTGGTTATATGATAGGAGGAGTTGTCTAGTGGTTATATGATAGGAGTTGTCTAGTGGTTATATCAAATCAAATCAAATCAAATGTATTTATATAGCCCTTCGTACATCAGCTGATATCTCAAAGTGCTGTACAGAAACCCAGCCTAAAACCCCAAACAGCAAGCAATGCAGGTGTAGAAGCACGGTGGCTAGGAAAATCTCCCTAGAAAGGCCAAAACCTAGGAAGAAACCTAGAGAGGAACCAGGCTATGAGGGGTGGCCAGTCCTCTTCTGGCTGTGCCGGGTGGAGATTATAACAGAACATGGCCAAGATGTTCAAATGTTCTTAAATGACCAGCATGGTCAAATAATAATAATCACAGTAGTTGTCGAGGGTGCAGCAAGTCAGCACCTCAGGAGTAAATGTCAGTTGGCTTTTCATAGCCGATCATTAAGAGTATCTCTACCGCTCCTGCGGTCTCTAGAGAGTTGAAAACAGCAGGTCTGGGACAGGTAGCCCATCCGGTGAACAGGTCAGGGTTCCATAGCCGCAGGCAAACTGGAGCAGCAGCACGGCCAGGTGGACTGGGAACAGCAAGGAGTCATCATGCCAGGTCGTCCTGAGGCATGGTCCTAGGGCTCAGGTCCTCCGAGAGAGAGAAAGAAAGAAAGAGAGAATTAGAGAGAGCATACTTAAATTCACACAGGACACCGGATAAGACAGGAGAAATACTCCAGATATAACAAACTGACCCTAGCCCCCCGACACATAAACTACTGCAGCATAAATACTGGAGGCTGAGACAGGAGGGGTCAGGAGACACTGTGGCCCCATCCGATGATACCCCCGGACAGGGCCAAACAGGAAGGATATAACCCCACCCACTTTGCCAAAGCACAGCCCCCACACGACCAGAGGGATATCTTCAACCACCAACTTACCATCCTGAGACAAGGCAGAGTATAGCCCACAAAGATCTCCGCCATGGCACAACCCAAGGGGGGGCGCCAACCCAGACAGGAAGATCACTTCAGTGACTCAACCCCTCCTAGGGACGGCATGAAAGAGCACCAGTAAACCAGTGACTCAGCCCCTGTAATAGGGTTAGAGTCCCAGTATGATAGGGGTTAGGAGTTGTCTAGGAATTGTTCAGGAGTAGTCCAGGGGCCAAGGATGTTTCTGGACAGGGTCATGTTTGGGAAAGTGGTTGCCAGGTCTGACAGGGGTTATGGTTATGACAGGAATCAATTGGGTCATTCCCTCCACAGGCCTCACACACTCACCTCTGACCTATGACCTTTAGAAGGTGAGAATGGTCGCATTCCCCTGCTCAGACGTTGCATGCATCAACCAATGGTTGCGTGTCACGTCATCAACTGTTTCCTCGACTGACAGATTGCTTTAACATATCATTGGGTTAGCTTATATGATAAATACCGATCCAGACAAATACCTGTCAGCAAGGCCTTTGGCAGAGGAACGCGCCCAATACCTCCAAAAACTGCTTTAAATCACTCTTCAATCAATCATTTCATAATTCAGATCTCTCTTTGTGAAAGTATTTTTTTTTTTTTTTTTTGAATGGTAATTCAAGAGGTGATAGGGGTCATTTCCCCCACAGGCCTGACAACACACACTCATCCTGACCCTAAAAGGTTACAATAAATCACCACTTTGTATCATATTGGATTTGTCTTTACGACAAACCATAAATATCTTATTTTGCTTATTAATGACTATTTACACACTTATGTTGTTTGTTTTCAAAGGGTTTAAAATGTTTTTCCATCTACATATAAGGAATAATTGCTTCTTTTACTGAGCCGCTTGCATTTTGTTTTTCGAAAAGTCTGTGAATTAAAATGTTATTACTGGTCGTTGTTGGCCAGAGTGGCCAGACTGTATTTCACTTGTAAAACAGCCAAACCCTCCAAAAACATCAACAACAATGTTGGCCAAGACCCCTGTTAATAGATCTGCATGGCAGCGATAGAATTTAAGATTGTAAAAGAAGTCAGTCAAATAGAACGTAATCTCCTGAATAATCAAAGGGGATTTATTTTCGGAGGTATTTTGACTTTAAAAGCTTGTTTGAGATCCATGATGAATATTTATCAACTGTTACCTTCATATTTCAGGCTGTTAACGTGATTATTTCTGTATGTGCTGTAGCAAACTGCTGCCATGACAACGAAGAAACACATGGGAGTCTATCAGTATCTGTAGCCTCTTATTACCAGGCTGATTACTGCTGCACTATCATCTGTAGTGTCTTATTACCAGGCTGATTACTGCTGCACTATCTATCAGTATCTGTAGCCTCTTATTGCTGCTGCACTATCTATCAGTATCTGTAGTGTCTTATTACCAGACTGATTACTGCTGCACTATCTATCAGTATCTGTAGCCTCTTATTACCAGACTGATTACTGCTGCACTATCTATCAGTATCTGTAGCCTCTTATTACCAGGCTGATTACTGCTGCACTATCTATCAGTATCTGTAGTGTCTTATTACCAGACTGATTACTGCTGCACTATCTATCAGTATCTGTAGCCTCTTATTACTGCTGCACTATCTATCAGTATCTATAGCCTCTTATTACCAGACTGATTACTGCTGCAGGGATCACCTGTCAGTCCCTCCTCCTCAGTCTGCTGATGTAACATGGATGATATGATGGCCTTTCGCTTTGCTCCAGTTCCTCCTCGACTACAAAACCGTCTGTATAGGTGTTTAACATATCAGTTGAGCTAACCACATCATATGATATATGGGGCGGCAGGTAGCCTAGTAGTCGGAGCGTTGGATTAGTAACCGGAAGGTTGCAAGATCGACTCCCCGAGCTGAAAAAATCTGGCGTTCTGCCCCTGAACAAGGCAGTTAACCCACTGTTCCTAGGCCGTCATTGAAAATAAGAATTTGTTCTTAACTGACTCACCTAGTTAAATAAAGGTCAAATAAAATATATATATACAGCGGCCATTTTAGCATGTAAATCTTTTTTTTCTTCTTTTTTTTTAGATGCATGCCAGCAAAGCCACTACACAACTCAACACTAAACAATACATGAATTGCACTATAACAGTGACCACAAACTGTTAGTGCCTACATAAAACTGTCCCAACAGCAGAGCTTTCTTTCCAGCACCATGGAGTCCATCCTTACCACTGCTACACCTGGCTATCAGCGGAGCCATGTCCGGCAGCCAAACAATTCAATCAGCCTCGTTTACTGCCTTTTTTAAAAAACCTAGCTGATATGGCTGACCATATCTCCCTGGTATATTACATCGTTTATGCAGCAGGATATAAGACATTTTTGGACTCACCTTGTTGTACGCGACGGTCCTACATTGGCAAATTTTGTCATCAAAGAAAGAAAAAGATTTACAATTTCGAGTTGGGCTCACATTCTTGAAGTCTACACTTACTAAAGGCGGGTGACGTAGCGTCCCTATGAGTGACAGAACACTGAGCCAATCACGTTGCAATGCTCCTATTTTCTGCTGGCCTGCCCCACCACCACAGAAAGCACTGAGCTAGGCTGAAACACCTGCATCTTAGCTTCCTGTTTGTATGCGGCTTCATTAACTCAAAGATATTTTATTTTTTGACATTGTTTGCAAACTGATATGTGACACATATTAATGCCAAAATAACATGCAAAACAGGCAAGCCCCCCCCCCCCCCCAAATACTGTATATTTAAAAAAAAAAACATTGCTAAAAATATGGGGCTCTGTTGCTAGGTGACAATGTTGTCAAGTCTATGGATCTAACAGGGGAATAAAACAGTGAGAGAGAGACGGTATCGTTGAATGAATTCCAAAGTGACCCTTAGCCCCTCCTGTAGATCTGAAGGTGGCTGGACACGTGAAAGCAATATGGCAGCGATACCCCCAGTTTATCAGAAGACAAGAACCATGTTGTTTACACCTATCCACTCCCCTCATATCTACACCACTGCCTAGTGGAGAGTAAAGGGGCTCAGGGACGTCAAATCCATCTCTCTCAGGCTTACCTACGGATCTGTGACAGAGGTGGGACAGGGACAGGTCTGGAATTTTAGCCCAGCCATAGGTCCCAAATGACACCCTATTCCCTATAGTGGACTACTGTTGACCAGAGGAACAAGTCGAGGGCCAAACAAAGTCTTCTGTTAACCTGTCACCTGTCATCCTGAAGTAATGGAGTTGGTAGGGAAAGGATTCTACAGCTTTAAGGCCTGTAGCCAGGTCTGACTCTGAGAATCAGCGTGTAGAGTAAGGAGGGTACCAATATTGACCAAATATAGTGTAACACTGCCCCCCAGTTGGTGATACAGTACATTACACATTAAAAAGCAGGGAGCATTGCAGGAACATTGAAGATGAGTACAGCAAATATGACTTGACGAAGATGACCCCTAGACCCTACGCACTTGTGGAGATCTGAGAGGATTTGACAGGTGCAACCAATCTGGTAGTAGCTCAACCCTGCCCTCTGATAGGCTAGGTGGAAGTTTCACCATATTTCTTTAATTAGGCAAATCATTTCCTATCTCTAGTGCATAGGGCCCTCAAACTCAACTCCGGACCTCGAAGCCAGTTCCACTGCATTTCTTCATTGTTCCCTCTAATCAGACTGATTTAGACCTGGTACACTAGTCATTGTCCCACTCTAATCAGAGACTGATTTAGACCTGGGAAACCAGTTATTGTTCCCCTCTAATCAGAGACTGATTTAGACCTGGGAAACGAGTCATTGTTCCCCTCTTATCAGAGACTGATTTAGACCTGGGAAACCAGTCATTGTTCCCCTCTAATCAGAGACTGATTTAGACCTGGGAAACCAGTCATTGATCCCCTGTAATCAGAGACTGATTTAGACCTGGGACACCAGTCATCGTTCCCCTCTAATCAGAGACTGATTTAAACCTGGGACACCAGTCATTGTTCCCCTGTAATCATAGACTGATTTAGACCTGGGACACCAGTCATTGTTCCCCTGTAATCAGAGGTTGATTTAGACCTGGGACACCAGTCATTGTTCCCCTGTAATCAGAGACTGATTTAGACCTGGGACACCAGTCATTGTTCCCCTCTAATCAGAGACTGATTTAGACCTGGGAAACCAGTCATTGTTCCCCTGTAATCAGAGGCTGATTTAGACCTGGGACACCAGTCATTGTTCCCCTCTAATCAGAGACTGATTTAGACCTGGGAAACCAGTCATTGTTCCCCTGTAATCAGAGACTGATTTAGACCTGGGACACCAGTCATTGTTCCCCTGTAATCAGAGACTGATTTAGACCTGGGACACCAGTCATTGTTCCCCTGTAATCAGAGACTGATTTAGACCTGGGACACCAGTCATTGTTCCCCTGTAATCAGAGACTGATTTAGACCTGGGACACCAGTCATTGTTCCCCTGTAATCAGAGGCTGATTTAGACCTGAGACACCAGTCATTGTTCCCCTGTAATCAGAGACTGATTTAGACCTGGTACACTAGTCATTGTCCCACTCTAATCAGAGACTGATTTAGACCTGGGAAACCAGTTATTGTTCCCCTCTAATCAGAGACTGATTTAGACCTGGGAAACGAGTCATTGTTCCCCTCTTATCAGAGACTGATTTAGACCTGGGAAACCAGTCATTGTTCCCCTCTAATCAGAGACTGATTTAGACCTGGGAAACCAGTCATTGATCCCCTGTAATCAGAGACTGATTTAGACCTGGGACACCAGTCATTGTTCCCCTCTAATCAGAGACTGATTTAGACCTGGGACACCAGTCATTGTTCCCCTGTAATCATAGACTGATTTAGACCTGGGACACCAGTCATTGTTCCCCTGTAATCAGAGGCTGATTTAGACCTGGGACACCAGTCATTGTTCCCCTGTAATCAGAGGCTGATTTAGACCTGGGACACCAGTCATTGTTCCCCTCTAATCAGAGACTGATTTAGACCTGGGAAACCAGTCATTGTTCCCCTGTAATCAGAGGCTGATTTAGACCTGGGACACCAGTCATTGTTCCCCTCTAATCAGAGACTGATTTAGACCTGGGAAACCAGTCATTGTTCCCCTGTAATCAGAGACTGATTTAGACCTGGGACACCAGTCATTGTTCCCCTGTAATCAGAGACTGATTTAGACCTGGGACACCAGTCATTGTTCCCCTGTAATCAGAGACTGATTTAGACCTGGGACACCAGTCATTGTTCCCCTGTAATCAGAGACTGATTTAGACCTGGGACACCAGTCATTGTTCCCCTGTAATCAGAGGCTGATTTAGACCTGAGACACCAGTCATTGTTCCCCTGTAATCAGAGACTGATTTAGACCTGGGACACCAGTCATTGTTCCCCTGTAATCAGAGACTGATTTAGACCTGGGACACCAGTCATTGTTCCCCTGTAATCAGAGACTGATTTAGACCTGGGACACCAGTCATTGTTCCCCTGTAATCAGAGGCTGATTTAGACCTGGGACACCAGTCATTGTTCCCCTGTAATCAGAGACTGATTTAGACCTGGGACACCAGTCATTGTTCCCCTGTAATCAGAGACTGATTTAGACCTGGGACACCAGTCATTGTTCCCCTGTAATCAGAGACTGATTTAGACCTGGGAAACCAGTCATTGTTCCCCTCTAATCAGAGACTGATTTAGACCTGGGAAACCAGTCATTGTTTCCCTTCTAATCAGAGACTGATTTAGACCTGGGACACCAGTCATTGTTCCCCTGTAATCAGAGACTGATTTAGACCTGGGACACCAGTCATTGTTCCCCTGTAATCAGAGACTGATTTAGACCTGGGACACCAGTCATTGTTCCCCTGTAATCAGAGGCTGATTTAGACCTGGGACACCAGTCATTGTTCCCCTGTAATCAGAGACTGATTTAGACCTGGGACACCAGTCATTGTTCCCCTGTAATCAGAGACTGATTTAGACCTGGGACACCAGTCATTGTTCCCCTGTAATCAGAGACTGATTTAGACCTGGGAAACCAGTCATTGTTACCCTCTAATCAGAGACTGATTTAGACCTGGGAAACCAGTCATTGTTTCCCTTCTAATCAGAGACTGATTTAGACCTGGGACACCAGTCATTGTTCCCCTGTAATCAGAGACTGATTTAGACCTGGGACACCAGTCATTGTTCCCCTGTAATCAGAGGCTGATTTAGACCTGAGACACCAGTCATTGTTCCCCTGTAATCAGAGGCTGATTTAGACCTGGGACACCAGTCATTGTTCCCCTGTAATCAGAGACTGATTTAGACCTGGGACACCAGTCATTGTTCCCCTGTAATCAGAGACTGATTTAGACCTGGGACACCAGTCATTGTTCCCCTGTAATCAGAGACTGATTTAGACCTGGGACACCAGTCATTGTTCCCCTGTAATCAGAGACTGATTTAGACCTGGGACACCAGTCATTGTTCCCCTGTAATCAGAGACTGATTTAGACCTGGGACACCAGTCATTGTTCCCCTGTAATCAGAGACTGATTTAGACCTGGGACACCAGTCATTGTTCCCCTGTAATCAGAGACTGATTTAGACCTGGGACACCAGTCATTGTTCCCCTGTAATCAGAGACTGATTTAGACCTGGGACACCAGTCATTGTTCCCCTGTAATCAGAGACTGATTTAGACCTGGGACACCAGTCATTGTTCCCCTGTAATCAGAGACTGATTTAGACCTGGGACACCAGTCATTGTTCCCCTGTAATCAGAGACTGATTTAGACCTGGGACACCAGTCATTGTTCCCCTGTAATCAGAGACTGATTTAGACCTGAGACACCAGTCATTGTTCCCCTGTAATCAGAGACTGATTTAGACCTGGGACACCAGTCATTGTTCCCCTGTAATCAGAGACTGATTTAGACCTGGGACACCAGTCATTGTTCCCCTGTAATCAGAGACTGATTTAGACCTGGGACACCAGTCATTGTTCCCCTGTAATCAGAGACTGATTTAGACCTGGGACACCAGTCATTGTTCCCCTGTAATCAGAGACTGATTTAGACCTGGGACACCAGTCATTGTTCCCCTGTAATCAGAGACTGATTTAGACCTGGGACACCAGTCATTGTTCCCCTGTAATCAGAGACTGATTTAGACCTGGGACACCAGTCATTGTTCCCCTGTAATCAGAGACTGATTTAGACCTGGGACACCAGTCATTGTTCCCCTGTAATCAGAGACTGATTTAGACCTGGGACACCAGTCATTGTTCCCCTGTAATCATAGACTGATTTAGACCTGGGACACCAGTCATTGTTCCCCTGTAATCAGAGGCTGATTTAGACCTGGGACACCAGTCATTGTTCCCCTGTAATCAGAGGCTGATTTAGACCTGGGACACCAGTCATTGTTCCCCTCTAATCAGAGACTGATTTAGACCTGGGAAACCAGTCATTGTTCCCCTCTAATCAGAGGCTGATTTAGACCTGGGACACCAGTCATTGTTCCCCTCTAATCAGAGACTGATTTAGACCTGGGAAACCAGTCATTGTTCCCCTGTAATCAGAGACTGATTTAGACCTGGGACACCAGTCATTGTTCCCCTGTAATCAGAGACTGATTTAGACCTGGGACACCAGTCATTGTTCCCCTGTAATCAGAGACTGATTTAGACCTGGGACACCAGTCATTGTTCCCCTGTAATCAGAGACTGATTTAGACCTGGGACACCAGTCATTGTTCCCCTGTAATCAGAGACTGATTTAGACCTGGGACACCAGTCATTGTTCCCCTGTAATCAGAGGCTGATTTAGACCTGAGACACCAGTCATTGTTCCCCTGTAATCAGAGACTGATTTAGACCTGGGACACCAGTCATTGTTCCCCTGTAATCAGAGACTGATTTAGACCTGGGACACCAGTCATTGTTCCCCTGTAATCAGAGACTGATTTAGACCTGGGACACCAGTCATTGTTCCCCTGTAATCAGAGACTGATTTAGACCTGGGACACCAGTCATTGTTCCCCTGTAATCAGAGACTGATTTAGACCTGGGACACCAGTCATTGTTCCCCTGTAATCAGAGACTGATTTAGACCTGGGACACCAGTCATTGTTCCCCTGTAATCAGAGACTGATTTAGACCTGGGAAACCAGTCATTGTTCCCCTCTAATCAGAGACTGATTTAGACCTGGGAAACCAGTCATTGTTTCCCTTCTAATCAGAGACTGATTTAGACCTGGGACACCAGTCATTGTTCCCCTGTAATCAGAGACTGATTTAGACCTGGGACACCAGTCATTGTTCCCCTGTAATCAGAGACTGATTTAGACCTGGGACACCAGTCATTGTTCCCCTGTAATCAGAGGCTGATTTAGACCTGGGACACCAGTCATTGTTCCCCTGTAATCAGAGACTGATTTAGACCTGGGACACCAGTCATTGTTCCCCTGTAATCAGAGACTGATTTAGACCTGGGACACCAGTCATTGTTCCCCTGTAATCAGAGACTGATTTAGACCTGGGACACCAGTCATTGTTCCCCTGTAATCAGAGACTGATTTAGACCTGGGACACCAGTCATTGTTCCCCTGTAATCAGAGACTGATTTAGACCTGGGACACCAGTCATTGTTCCCCTGTAATCAGAGACTGATTTAGACCTGGGACACCAGTCATTGTTCCCCTGTAATCAGAGACTGATTTAGACCTGGGACACCAGTCATTGTTCCCCTGTAATCAGAGACTGATTTAGACCTGGGACACCAGTCATTGTTCCCCTGTAATCAGAGACTGATTTAGACCTGGGACACCAGTCATTGTTCCCCTGTAATCAGAGACTGATTTAGACCTGGGACACCAGTCATTGTTCCCCTGTAATCAGAGACTGATTTAGACCTGGGACACCAGTCATTGTTCCCCTGTAATCAGAGGACTGATTTAGACCTGGGACACCAGTCATTGTTCCCCTGTAATCAGAGACTGATTTAGACCTGGGACACCAGTCATTGTTCCCCTGTAATCAGAGACTGATTTAGACCTGGGACACCAGTCATTGTTCCCCTGTAATCAGAGACTGATTTAGACCTGGGACACCAGTCATTGTTCCCCTGTAATCAGAGACTGATTTAGACCTGGGAAACCAGTCATTGTTCCCCTGTAATCAGAGACTGATTTAGACCTGGGACACCAGTCATTGTTCCCCTGTAATCAGAGACTGATTTAGACCTGGGACACCAGTCATTGTTCCCCTGTAATCAGAGACTGATTTAGACCTGGGACACCAGTCATTGTTCCCCTGTAATCAGAGGCTGATTTAGACCTGGGACACCAGTCATTGTTCCCCTGTAATCAGAGGCTGATTTAGACCTGGGACACCAGTCATTGTTCCCCTGTAATCAGAGGCTGATTTAGACCTGAGACACCAGTCATTGTTCCCCTGTAATCAGAGGCTGATTTAGACCTGGGACACCAGTCATTGTTCCCCTGTAATCAGAGACTGATTTAGACCTGGGACACCAGTCATTGTTCCCCTGTAATCAGAGACTGATTTAGACCTGGGAAACCAGTCATTGTTCCCCTGTAATCAGAGGCTGATTTAGACCTGGGACACCAGTCATTGTTCCCCTGTAATCAGAGACTGATTTAGACCTGGGACACCAGTCATTGTTCCCCTGTAATCAGAGACTGATTTAGACCTGAGACACCAGTCATTGTTCCCCTGTAATCAGAGACTGATTTAGACCTGGGACACCAGTCATTGTTCCCCTGTAATCAGAGACTGATTTAGACCTGAGACACCAGTCATTGTTCCCCTGTAATCAGAGACTGATTTAGACCTGGGACACCAGTCATTGTTCCCCTGTAATCAGAGACTGATTTAGACCTGGGACACCAGTCATTGTTCCCCTGTAATCAGAGACTGATTTAGACCTGGGACACCAGGCATTGTTCCCCTGTAATCAGAGACTGATTTAGACCTGGGACACCAGTCATTGTTCCCCTGTAATCAGAGACTGATTTAGACCTGGGAAACCAGTCATTGTTCCCCTCTAATCAGAGACTGATTTAGACCTGGGAAACCAGTCATTGATCCCCTGTAATCAGAGACTGATTTAGACCTGGGACACCAGTCATTGTTCCCCTGTAATCAGAGACTGATTTAGACCTGGGACACCAGTCATTGTTCCCCTGTAATCAGAGACTGATTTAGACCTGGGACACCAGTCATTGTTCCCCTGTAATCAGAGGCTGATTTAGACCTGGGACACCAGTCATTGTTCCCCTGTAATCAGAGACTGATTTAGACCTGGGACACCAGTCATTGTTCCCCTGTAATCAGAGACTGATTTAGACCTGGGACACCAGTCATTGTTCCCCTGTAATCAGAGACTGATTTAGACCTGGGAAACCAGTCATTGTTCCCCTCTAATCAGAGACTGATTTAGACCTGGGAAACCAGTCATTGTTTCCCTTCTAATCAGAGACTGATTTAGACCTGGGACACCAGTCATTGTTCCCCTGTAATCAGAGACTGATTTAGACCTGGGACACCAGTCATTGTTCCCCTGTAATCAGAGACTGATTTAGACCTGGGACACCAGTCATTGTTCCCCTGTAATCAGAGGCTGATTTAGACCTGGGACACCAGTCATTGTTCCCCTGTAATCAGAGACTGATTTAGACCTGGGACACCAGTCATTGTTCCCCTGTAATCAGAGACTGATTTAGACCTGGGACACCAGTCATTGTTCCCCTGTAATCAGAGACTGATTTAGACCTGGGACACCAGTCATTGTTCCCCTGTAATCAGAGACTGATTTAGACCTGGGACACCAGTCATTGTTCCCCTGTAATCAGAGACTGATTTAGACCTGGGACACCAGTCATTGTTCCCCTCTAATCAGAGACTGATTTAGACCTGGGACACCAGTCATTGTTCCCCTGTAATCAGAGACTGATTTAGACCTGGGACACCAGTCATTGTTCCCCTGTAATCAGAGACTGATTTAGACCTGGGACACCAGTCATTGTTCCCCTGTAATCAGAGACTGATTTAGACCTGGGACACCAGTCATTGTTCCCCTGTAATCAGAGGACTGATTTAGACCTGGGACACCAGTCATTGTTCCCCTGTAATCAGAGGACTGATTTAGACCTGGGACACCAGTCATTGTTCCCCTGTAATCAGAGGACTGATTTAGACCTGGGACACCAGTCATTGTTCCCCTGTAATCAGAGACTGATTTAGACCTGGGACACCAGTCATTGTTCCCCTGTAATCAGAGACTGATTTAGACCTGGGACACCAGTCATTGTTCCCCTGTAATCAGAGACTGATTTAGACCTGGGACACCAGTCATGTGTTCCCCTGTAATCAGAGACTGATTTAGACCTGGGACACCAGTCATTGTTCCCCTGTAATCAGAGACTGATTTAGACCTGGGACACCAGTCATTGTTCCCCTGTAATCAGAGACTGATTTAGACCTGGGACACCAGTCATTGTTCCCCTGTAATCAGAGACTGATTTAGACCTGGGACACCAGTCATTGTTCCCCTGTAATCAGAGACTGATTTAGACCTGGGACACCAGTCATTGTTCCCCTGTAATCAGAGACTGATTTAGACCTGGGACACCAGTCATTGTTCCCCTGTAATCAGAGACTGATTTAGACCTGGGACACCAGTCATTGTTCCCCTGTAATCAGAGACTGATTTAGACCTGGGACACCAGTCATTGTTCCCCTGTAATCAGAGACTGATTTAGACCTGGGACACCAGTCATTGTTCCCCTGTAATCAGAGACTGATTTAGACCTGGGACACCAGTCATTGTTCCCCTGTAATCAGAGACTGATTTAGACCTGGGAAACCAGTCATTGTTCCCCTGTAATCAGAGACTGATTTAGACCTGGGACACCAGTCATTGTTCCCCTGTAATCAGAGACTGATTTAGACCTGGGACACCAGTCATTGTTCCCCTGTAATCAGAGACTGATTTAGACCTGGGACACCAGTCATTGTTCCCCTGTAATCAGAGACTGATTTAGACCTGGGACACCAGTCATTGTTCCCCTGTAATCAGAGGCTGATTTAGACCTGGGACACCAGTCATTGTTCCCCTCTAATCAGAGACTGATTTAGACCTGGGAAACCAGTCATTGTTCCCCTGTAATCAGAGACTGATTTAGACCTGGGACACCAGTCATTGTTCCCCTGTAATCAGAGACTGATTTAGACCTGGGACACCAGTCATTGTTCCCCTGTAATCAGAGACTGATTTAGACCTGGGACACCAGTCATTGTTCCCCTGTAATCAGAGACTGATTTAGACCTGGGACACCAGTCATTGTTCCCCTGTAATCAGAGACTGATTTAGACCTGGGACACCAGTCATTGTTCCCCTGTAATCAGAGACTGATTTAGACCTGGGACACCAGTCATTGTTCCCCTGTAATCAGAGACTGATTTAGACCTGGGACACCAGTCATTGTTCCCCTGTAATCAGAGACTGATTTAGACCTGGGACACCAGTCATTGTTCCCCTGTAATCAGAGACTGATTTAGACCTGGGACACCAGTCATTGTTCCCCTGTAATCAGAGACTGATTTAGACCTGGGACACCAGTCATTGTTCCCCTGTAATCAGAGACTGATTTAGACCTGGGACACCAGTCATTGTTCCCCTGTAATCAGAGACTGATTTAGACCTGGGACACCAGTCATTGTTCCCCTGTAATCAGAGACTGATTTAGACCTGGGACACCAGTCATTGTTCCCCTGTAATCAGAGACTGATTTAGACCTGGGACACCAGTCATTGTTCCCCTGTAATCAGAGACTGATTTAGACCTGGGACACCAGTCATTGTTCCCCTGTAATCAGAGACTGATTTAGACCTGGGACACCAGTCATTGTTCCCCTGTAATCAGAGACTGATTTAGACCTGGGACACCAGTCATTGTTCTCCTGTAATCAGAGACTGATTTAGACCTGGGACACCAGTCATTGTTCCCCTGTAATCAGAGACTGATTTAGACCTGGGAAACCAGTCATTGTTCCCCTGTAATCAGAGGCTGATTTAGACCTGGGACACCAGTCATTGTTCCCCTGTAATCAGAGACTGATTTAGACCTGGGACACCAGTCATTGTTCCCCTGTAATCAGAGACTGATTTAGACCTGAGACACCAGTCATTGTTCCCCTGTAATCAGAGACTGATTTAGACCTGGGACACCAGTCATTGTTCCCCTGTAATCAGAGACTGATTTAGACCTGAGACACCAGTCATTGTTCCCCTGTAATCAGAGACTGATTTAGACCTGGGACACCAGTCATTGTTCCCCTGTAATCAGAGACTGATTTAGACCTGAGACACCAGTCATTGTTCCCCTGTAATCAGAGACTGATTTAGACCTGGGACACCAGTCATTGTTCCCCTGTAATCAGAGACTGATTTAGACCTGGGACACCAGTCATTGTTCCCCTGTAATCAGAGACTGATTTAGACCTGGGACACCAGGCATTGTTCCCCTGTAATCAGAGACTGATTTAGACCTGGGACACCAGTCATTGTTCCCCTGTAATCAGAGGCTGATTTAGACCTGGGAAACCAGTCATTGTTCCCCTGTAATCAGAGGCTGATTTAGACCTGGGACACCAGTCATTGTTCCCCTGTAATCAGAGACTGATTTAGACCTGGGACACCAGTCATTGTTCCCCTGTAATCAGAGACTGATTTAGACCTGAGACACCAGTCATTGTTCCCCTGTAATCAGAGACTGATTTAGACCTGGGACACCAGTCATTGTTCCCCTCTAATCAGAGACTGATTTAGACCTGAGACACCAGTCATTGTTCCCCTGTAATCAGAGACTGATTTAGACCTGGGACACCAGTCATTGTTCCCCTGTAATCAGAGACTGATTTAGACCTGGGACACCAGTCATTGTTCCCCTGTAATCAGAGACTGATTTAGACCTGGGACACCAGGCATTGTTCCCCTGTAATCAGAGACTGATTTAGACCTGGGACACCAGTCATTGTTCCCCTGTAATCAGAGACTGATTTAGACCTGGGAAACCAGTCATTGTTCCCCTCTAATCAGAGACTGATTTAGACCTGGGACACCAGTCATTGTTCCCCTGTAATCAGAGACTGATTTAGACCTGGGACACCAGTCATTGTTCCCCTGTAATCAGAGGCTGATTTAGACCTGGGACACCAGTCATTGTTCCCCTCTAATCAGAGACTGATTTAGACCTGGGACACCAGTCATTGTTCCCCTGTAATCATAGACTGATTTAGACCTGGGACACCAGTCATTGTTCCCCTGTAATCAGAGGCTGATTTAGACCTGGGACACCAGTCATTGTTCCCCTCTAATCAGAGACTGATTTAGACCTGGGAAACCAGTCATTGTTCCCCTGTAATCAGAGGCTGATTTAGACCTGGGACACCAGTCATTGTTCCCCTCTAATCAGAGACTGATTTAGACCTGGGAAACCAGTCATTGTTCCCCTGTAATCAGAGACTGATTTAGACCTGGGACACCAGTCATTGTTCCCCTGTAATCAGAGACTGATTTAGACCTGGGACACCAGTCATTGTTCCCCTGTAATCAGAGACTGATTTAGACCTGGGACACCAGTCATTGTTCCCCTGTAATCAGAGACTGATTTAGACCTGGGACACCAGTCATTGTTCCCCTGTAATCAGAGGCTGATTTAGACCTGAGACACCAGTCATTGTTCCCCTGTAATCAGAGACTGATTTAGACCTGGGACACCAGTCATTGTTCCCCTGTAATCAGAGACTGATTTAGACCTGGGACACCAGTCATTGTTCCCCTGTAATCAGAGACTGATTTAGACCTGGGACACCAGTCATTGTTCCCCTGTAATCAGAGACTGATTTAGACCTGGGACACCAGTCACTGTTCCCCTGTAATCAGAGGCTGATTTAGACCTGGGACACCAGTCATTGTTCCCCTGTAATCAGAGACTGATTTAGACCTGGGACACCAGTCATTGTTCCCCTGTAATCAGAGACTGATTTAGACCTGGGACACCAGTCATTGTTCCCCTGTAATCAGAGACTGATTTAGACCTGGGAAACCAGTCATTGTTCCCCTCTAATCAGAGACTGATTTAGACCTGGGAAACCAGTCATTGTTTCCCTTCTAATCAGAGACTGATTTAGACCTGGGACACCAGTCATTGTTCCCCTGTAATCAGAGACTGATTTAGACCTGGGACACCAGTCATTGTTCCCCTGTAATCAGAGACTGATTTAGACCTGGGACACCAGTCATTGTTCCCCTGTAATCAGAGGCTGATTTAGACCTGGGACACCAGTCATTGTTCCCCTGTAATCAGAGACTGATTTAGACCTGGGACACCAGTCATTGTTCCCCTGTAATCAGAGACTGATTTAGACCTGGGACACCAGTCATTGTTCCCCTGTAATCAGAGACTGATTTAGACCTGGGAAACCAGTCATTGTTCCCCTCTAATCAGAGACTGATTTAGACCTGGGAAACCAGTCATTGTTTCCCTTCTAATCAGAGACTGATTTAGACCTGGGACACCAGTCATTGTTCCCCTGTAATCAGAGACTGATTTAGACCTGGGACACCAGTCATTGTTCCCCTGTAATCAGAGACTGATTTAGACCTGGGACACCAGTCATTGTTCCCCTGTAATCAGAGGCTGATTTAGACCTGGGACACCAGTCATTGTTCCCCTGTAATCAGAGACTGATTTAGACCTGGGACACCAGTCATTGTTCCCCTGTAATCAGAGACTGATTTAGACCTGGGACACCAGTCATTGTTACCCTGTAATCAGAGACTGATTTAGACCTGGGAAACCAGTCATTGTTACCCTCTAATCAGAGACTGATTTAGACCTGGGAAACCAGTCATTGTTTCCCTTCTAATCAGAGACTGATTTAGACCTGGGACACCAGTCATTGTTCCCCTGTAATCAGAGACTGATTTAGACCCGGGACACCAGTCATTGTTCCCCTGTAATCAGAGACTGATTTAGACCTGGGACACCAGTCATTGTTCCCCTGTAATCAGAGACTGATTTAGACCTGGGACACCAGTCATTGTTCCCCTGTAATCAGAGACTGATTTAGACCTGGGAAACCAGTCATTGTTCCCCTCTAATCAGAGACTGATTTAGACCTGGGAAACCAGTCATTGTTCCCCTGTAATCAGAGACTGATTTAGACCTGGGACACCAGTCATTGTTCCCCTGTAATCAGAGACTGATTTAGACCTGGGACGCCAGTCATTGTTCCCCTGTAATCAGAGACTGATTTAGACCTGGGACACCAGTCATTGTTCCCCTGTAATCAGAGACTGATTTAGACCTGGGACACCAGTCATTGTTCCCCTGTAATCAGAGACTGATTTAGACCTGGGAAACCAGTCATTGTTCCCCTGTAATCAGAGACTGATTTAGACCTGGGACACCAGTCATTGTTCCCCTGTAATCAGAGACTGATTTAGACCTGGGACACCAGTCATTGTTCCCCTGTAATCAGAGACTGATTTAGACCTGGGAAACCAGTCATTGTTCCCCTCTAATCAGAGACTGATTTAGACCTGGGAAACCAGTCATTGTTTCCCTTCTAATCAGAGACTGATTTAGACCTGGGACACCAGTCATTGTTCCCCTGTAATCAGAGACTGATTTAGACCTGGGACACCAGTCATTGTTCCCCTGTAATCAGAGACTGATTTAGACCTGGGACACCAGTCATTGTTCCCCTGTAATCAGAGGCTGATTTAGACCTGGGACACCAGTCATTGTTCCCCTGTAATCAGAGACTGATTTAGACCTGGGACACCAGTCATTGTTCCCCTGTAATCAGAGACTGATTTAGACCTGGGAAACCAGTCATTGTTCCCCTCTAATCAGAGACTGATTTAGACCTGGGAAACCAGTCATTGTTTCCCTTCTAATCAGAGACTGATTTAGACCTGGGACACCAGTCATTGTTCCCCTGTAATCAGAGACTGATTTAGACCTGAGACACCAGTCATTGTTCCCCTGTAATCAGAGACTGATTTAGACCTGGGACACCAGTCATTGTTCCCCTGTAATCAGAGACTGATTTAGACCTGAGACACCAGTCATTGTTCCCCTGTAATCAGAGACTGATTTAGACCTGGGACACCAGCCATTGTTCCCCTGTAATCAGAGACTGATTTAGACCTGGGACACCAGTCATTGTTCCCCTGTAATCAGAGACTGATTTAGACCTGGGACACCAGGCATTGTTCCCCTGTAATCAGAGACTGATTTAGATCTGAGGCACCAATCATTGTTCCCCTGTAATCAGAGACTGATTTAGATCTGAGGCACCAGTATTTGTATTTATTATGGATCCCCATTAGCTGCTGCCAAGGCAGCAAAATTAAGGCAGTTTATACAATTTTAAAAACATTACAATACATTCACAGACTGTGTGCCCTCAGGCCCCTACTCCACCACTACCACATATATATATAGTACAAAATCCATGTGTATGTGTGTGTATAGTGCGTATGTTATCATGTGTGTGTTTGCATGTGTCTGTGCCTATGTTTGTGTTGCTTCACAGTCCCCGCTGTTCCATAAGGTGTTTTTTAAATCTATTTTTAAAATCAAATTACTGCTTGCATGAGCTACTTGATGTGGAATAGAGTTCCATGTAGTCATGGCTCTATTTAGTACTGCGCGCCTTCCATAGTCTGTTCTGGACTTGGGGACTGTGAAGAGACCTCATGTGGCATGTCTTTTGGGGTGTCCGAGCTGTGCGCCAGTAGTTCAAACAGACAGCTCGGTGCATTCAACATGTCAATGCCTCTCATAAATACAAGCAGTGATGAAGTCAATCTCTCCTCCACTGTGAGCCAGGAGAGATTGACATGTATATTATTAATATTAGCTCTCTGTGTACATCCAAGGGCCAGCCGTGCTGCCCTGTTCTGAACCAATTGCAATTATCCGGATTTTTTTTTTGTGGGACCTGACCACACGACTGAACAGTAGTCCAGGTGCGACAAAACTAGGCCTGTAGGACCTGTCTTGTTGACAGTGCTGTTAAGAAGGTAGAGCAGCGCCTTATCATGGACATAATGCTCTCCATCTTTGTCATGGCCGTCGAATGAAGTAGACCAAGGTGCAGCGTGGTCAGCGTACATATTCCTTTTTATTAGGATGACGCCGACAAAAACAATAAACAATACAAAAACAACCGTGAAGCTTAAGGCTATAGTGCCACAAACAAAGTTAACTTCCCACCAAGAAAGGAGGGAAAAGGGCTACCTAAGTATGGTTCCCAATCAGAGACAACGATAGACAGCTGTCCCTGATTGAGAACCATACCCGGCCAAAACATAGAAATACAAAATCATAGAAAAACAAAACATTGAATGCCCACCCCAAATCACACCCTGACCAAACCAAATAGAGACATAAAAAGGCTCTCTAAGGTCAGGGCGGGACAATACCCCCCCCACCCCAAAGGTGCGGACTCCGGCCGCAAAACCTGAACCTATAGGGGAGGGTCTGGGTGGGCATCTATCCGCGGTGGCGGCTCAGGTACGGGACGCAGACCCCGCTCCACCACTGGCTCACCCCACTTTGGTGGCACCTCTGGTGCGGGGACCCTCGTCGCCGACCCCAGACTGGGGACCCTCGTTGCGGGCCCCGGACTGGGCACCCTCGCTGCGGGCCCCGGACTGGGCCCCCTCGTTGCGGAAGTTTAAGAATAATCCTGACTAATTTGTTCTGAGATGCCTGCAATCTATTTTTTTATATCTTGGGGGCACTATTGTACCAGGAAGAGCATGCATAGTCAAAGTGCCACTGAACAAGAGCACCTGCCAATGTATTCTGCCCCTTGTATTCTTATCCAGATATTTGGAGGTTCTAGCCAGGAACCTAATTTTATGATTCATTGGCGATAACATTTTGTGCCATGATGTCCCCTGTCAGATGGTTATCTGGTACACATCCAAGATATTTAACAGAGTCTTTGCTGTGACTACTACGTCACCGACTACCACCTTTAAAATGCTGGGGATTTCCTCAGTTTCACTTTGGACCCAAACAAGATGGACTCTGTTTTTCCAAGGTGAAGTAACAGCTTATTGTCCTACAGCCATTTACTGACATTCAGAAGATCAGCACTGAGGGCTTTCTCAACCACATTGTTGTCTTTGTGGGAAACCAACAGTGCATCGGCATATAGGAAAAGGTCACATGTAGAGGCAGATTTCAGATCATTTACATACAATAGAAATAAAAGTGGACTCAGCACAATCCCTTGGGGTACCCCGCAGTTCAAGATTCTGGGTTTAGACAGGGTCCCATCCACCATCTGTTTTCTTCCTTGCAGGTAAGAGCTGACCCATTTTACTGCTAAGTTGTTAAAGCCCATGACTCTTAGTTTGATTAACAGAATCTCATGATACACTGTGTCCAACGTCTTTTGGAGATCTAACATAACCATAACACAAAATTTCTCTCCGTTTACTTCCTTCCTTATGTGGTCAGTCAGATATAGTAGGCAGATGTCAGTGGAATGGAATTTCCTGAAGCCAGATTGGAACTCATAGAATAGGTTATGTCAGGAAATATAACTGTCAGTCTGCTTGAACATAATCTTTTCCATGACCTTCGATCAAGCAAACAGGATTGAGACAGGCCGATAGTTTCCATGATCTAACTTATTCAAAAAAAATGTATATAAAGGAATGACCCTTCCAAGTTTTAGTTGACTGGGAAAACCCCCTAGTTCAATAGACTGATTCACAATGTGAGTTACACAGGGGGTGATAATTACCGCAGCGTCCTTTAGAGATCTGGCAGGACTGTTGTCAAGGCCAGTCACTTTGGAAAGGTCACGCTCTTTCAGCCTGTCTAGCACACTCTAGCACCCTCAGCAACACCTCCACCATTGGCATTCCTATCTTTTCTATAAATGGTCTAATCTTGTATTGCTACCACTGTATCGTCAAATGAGTTTCAGAGATAGTCAGAATATGAATGTCATCTGTTGCAAATGATTGAGCTCATGAACCTCGTTTCTTAAGCTACATATATTACCGTGGGTTATTTTGAGCACTTTTCTTTTGGGAAGCTTACTTGGTTTCATTGCTTTACTGGGAAGCTTACTTGGTTTCATTGTTTTACTGGGAAGCTTAGCAGCAGTAGATGTGCTCATGTTCTTTATGCTAGTGAAGGGTGAGCTGCTCACAGTGGACTTCCTCCTAGGGCACACCGCCTCACTGCTAACAGTATAAATCTGGTTCATAGGCACATGATTACTACATACAATAGCTGTAGGATCAGTAGAGGCATTCAGGGCAGTTAAAGGGACATAAATTAGGCTACTTATATTGTGTCTACTGACGCCCCTGGTGTAATGTACAATTACTGAAATTTTATGTGACTCTGCGTCACAATAGTAGGGATTAGCTGTGGTAGGGAATAACCAGTCATTGTTTCCCTTTAATACGGGACTGATCTAGACCTGAGATGAGACGCCAGTCATTGTTCCCCTCTAATCAGAGGCTGATTTAGACCTGAGACACCAGTCATTGTTCCCCTCTAATCAGAGACTGATTTAGACCTGGGACACCAGTCATTGTTCCCCTGTAATCAGAGGCTGATTTAGACCTGGGACACCAGTCATTGTTCCCCTCTAATCAGAGGCTGATTTAGACCTGGGACACCAGTCATTGTTCCCCTGTAATCAGAGACTGATTTAGACCTGGGACACCAGTCATTGTTCCCCTCTAATCAGAGACTGATTTAGACCTGGGACACCAGTCATTGTTCCCCTCTAATCAGAGGCCGATTTAGACCTGAGACACCAGTCATTGTTCCCCTCTAATCAGAGACTGATTTAGACCTGAGACGCCAGTCATTGTTCCACTCTAATCAGAGACTGATTTAGACCTGAGACACCAGTCATTGTTCCCCTGTAATCAGAGACTGATTTAGACCTGGGACACCAGTCATTGTTCCCCTCTAATCAGAGACTGATTTAGACCTGAGACACCAGTCATTGTTCCACTCTAATCAGAGACTGATTTAGACCTGAGACACCAGTCATTGTTCCCCTGTAATCAGAGACTGATTTAGACCTGGGGACACCAGTCATTATTCCCCTCTAATCAGAGACTGATTTAGACCTGGGACACCAGTCATTGTTCCACTCTAATCAGAGGCTGATTTAGACCTGAGACACCAGTCATTGTTCCCCTGTAATCAGAGACTAACTGATTTAGACCTGAGACACCAGTCATTGTTCCCCTGTAATCAGAGACTGATTTAGACCTGAGACACCAGTCATTGTTCCCCTGTAATCAGTGGCTGATTTAGACCTGGGACACCAGGTGGTTGTAATTAATGATTAGGTAGAACAGAAAACCAGCAGGTTCCAGACCTCGTAGGGTCAGAGTTGAATACACCTGATATAAGGCCTAGTGGTCCATCTGAGACTGGGCCTTAGTTTGTGACTATTTACTAACCATTAATTAATACATGATTAGGTAAGTCATTTGACTAAACTAACTTTGGTCAGTATGGAAGTATGTTGCCGTAAATAAGGAAAGATATATTTTGAACCAAACCAGTATGTTTATTAAAACACATATGAACTTTACATTTGAACTGTATGCCTTTAGCTGCATTGCACAACACAGACGTGATACCATAACGTGAGCTTATTTATTTCATTGTCCTGACATTCATCCACACAATGGATTTTATCAAATGTATGTACACAAACTGCTATTAAAGCCTTTATATAGTCACTTCGTGAGCACAGAGTGTAATCTAGATCATTTAATTATTAATGAACATAATGATCTGTAAATTAATTAATCCCTTTAAATGAGCTGCTGACTGATTATTTTTACAAAACATTATTTATTTTTTTATTCTTTAATCAAGTCATTGATTCATTACCATTAGTAAAACCTTCTAGGAAGCAGAGAGTACGTGGCAGGTTGTAGCTCTATCCGTACTGCAGTCGGTCCATGTGCTGTTCAGATCTCGGTTCCGTACTGCAGTCGGTCCATGTGCTGTTCAGATCTCGGTTCCGTACTGCAGTCGGTCCATGTGCTGTTCAGATCTCGGTTCCGTACTGCAGTCGGTCCAAGTGCTGTTCAGATCTCGGTTCCGTACTGCAGTCGGTCCAGGTGCTGTTCAGATCTCGGTTCCGTACTGCAGTCGGTCCATGTGCTGTTCAGATCTCGGTTCCGTACTGCAGTCGGTCCATGTGCTGTTCAGATCTCGGTTCCGTACTGCAGTCGGTCCAGGTGCTGTTCAGATCTCGGTTGGGTCTCAAATGGTATTCTATTCCCTATATAGTGATATAAACCCCCCCCCCTCCCCACTGGGCCCTGGTCAAAAGTAGTGCACTACCATCTGGAACGCAGACCGTGTGTATCAACACAACACTGATTGTCGAGACAAAAGATGATCAGTCCGTAAAATAAGCAGCAGAAGGTTAGTATAGTAAGACAGATCAGGAAGAGGATAGCATAGTGAACCCTTTCAGAGAAGATATTCAAAATATTAGATGACCACCAACTGAAAAGAAGACTATAGCAGCACAATCAAAAGTTATTAAGGCAAATGTTTCAAGATTATAACATGGCACATTTAAAAAGTCCAAAAGTGACTGGATTTTCAGCTCTTTCTGGTCATTGTGTCTGTTTAAAGCACACAGGTATTAATACATGATAAGTATTTTTATACGCCTGATTATAAGACATCATAAAAGGCTCATGCGAATAACAAGTTATCATGCATTTTAACCTGGATGCTTTCAGTAAAGTGTAACCAAAAACAGCTGAGGTATAAAATGACTCATTGTAATGTGCATTTCTCCAAGTTCTCGCTTACCAAACAACACAAGCCTTTCCTTGTACGACAGAACCAATAATTACAGGACTAAAGTGAAACTAGGTGGTGGAGTAGAAATGTGTAAAACAAACATACCACGAAAACCTCATGCATTGCAGTGGGTCACCCAATCACTGATGTCTAATGTTCCTAGTGAGAGCAGCCATTCACCCAATCACTGATGTCTAATGTTAGTGAGAGCAGCCAATCACCCAATCACTGATGTCTAATGTTCCTAGTGAGAGCAGCCATTCACCCAATCACTGATGTCTAATGTTCCTAGTGAGAGCAGCCATTCACCCAATCACTGATGTCTAATGTTCCTAGTGAGAGCAGCCATTCACCCAATCACTGATGTCTAATGTTCCTAGTGAGAGCAGCCATTCACCCAATCACTGATGTCTAATGTTCCTAGTGAGAGCAGCCATTCACCCAATCACTGATGTCTAATGTTCCTAGTGAGAGCAGCCATTCACCCAATCACTGATGTCTAATGTTCCTAGTGAGAGCAGCCATTCACCCAATCACTGATGTCTAATGTTCCTAGTGAGAGCAGCCATTCACCCAATCACTGATGTCTAATGTTCCTAGTGAGAGCAGCCATTCACCCAATCACTGATGTCTAATGTTCCTAGTGAGAGCAGCCATTCACCCAATCACTGATGTCTAATGTTCCTAGTGAGAGCAGCCATTCACCCAATCACTGATGTCTAATGTTCCTAGTGAGAGCAGCCATTCACCCAATCACTGATGTCTAATGTTCCTAGTGAGAGCAGCCATTCACCCAATCACTGATGTCTAATGTTCCTAGTGAGAGCAGCCATTCACCCAATCACTGATGTCTAATGTTCCTAGTGAGAGCAGCCATTCACCCAATCACTGATGTCTAATGTTCCTAGTGAGAGCAGCCATTCACCCAATCACTGATGTCTAATGTTCCTAGTGAGAGCAGCCATTCACCCAATCACTGATGTCTAATGTTCCTAGTGAGAGCAGCCATTCACCCAATCACTGATGTCTAATGTTCCTAGTGAGAGCAGCCATTCACCCAATCACTGATGTCTAATGTTCCTAGTGAGAGCAGCCATTCACCCAATCACTGATGTCTAATGTTAGTGAGAGCAGCCATTCACCCAATCACTGATGTCTAATGTTCCTAGTGAGAGCAGCCATTCACCCAATCACTGATGTCTAATGTTCCTAGTGAGAGCAGCCATTCACCCAATCACTGATGTCTAATGTTCCTAGTGAGAGCAGCCATTCACCCAATCACTGATGTCTAATGTTCCTAGTGAGAGCAGCCATTCACCCAATCACTGATGTCTAATGTTCCTAGTGAGAGCAGCCATTCACCCAATCACTGATGTCTAATGTTCCTAGTGAGAGCAGCCATTCACCCAATCACTGATGTCTAATGTTCCTAGTGAGAGCAGCCATTCACCCAATCACTGATGTCTAATGTTCCTAGTGAGAGCAGCCATTCACCCAATCACTGATGTCTAATGTTCCTAGTGAGAGCAGCCATTCACCCAATCACTGATGTCTAATGTTCCTAGTGAGAGCAGCCATTCACCCAATCACTGATGTCTAATGTTCCTAGTGAGAGCAGCCATTCACCCAATCACTGATGTCTAATGTTCCTAGTGAGAGCAGCCATTCACCCAATCACTGATGTCTAATGTTCCTAGTGAGAGCAGCCATTCACCCAATCACTGATGTCTAATGTTAGTGAGAGCAGTCATTCACCCAATCACTGATGTCTAATGTTAGTGAGAGCAGCCATTCACCCAATCACTGATGTCTAATGTTCCTAGTGAGAGCAGCCATTCACCCAATCACTGATGTCTAATGTTCCTAGTGAGAGCAGCCATTCACCCAATCACTGATGTCTAATGTTAGTGAGAGCAGCCATTCACCCAATCACTGATGTCTAATGTTCCTAGTGAGAGCAGCCATTCACCCAATCACTGATGTCTAATGTTCCTAGTGAGAGCAGCCATTCACCCAATCACTGATGTCTAATGTTCCTAGTGAGAGCAGCCATTCACCCAATCACTGATGTCTAATGTTCCTAGTGAGAGCAGCCATTCACCCAATCACTGATGTCTAATGTTCTTAGTGAGAGCAGCCATTCACCCAATCACTGATGTCTAATGTTCCTAGTGAGAGCAGGCATTCACCCAATCACTGATGTCTAATGTTCCTAGTGAGAGCAGCCATTCACCCAATCACTGATGTCTAATGTTCCTAGTGAGAGCAGCCATTCACCCAATCACTGATGTCTAATGTTCCTAGTGAGAGCAGCCATTCACCCAATCACTGATGTCTAATGTTCCTAGTGAGAGCAGCCATTCACCCAATCACTGATGTCTAATGTTCCTAGTGAGAGCAGCCATTCACCCAATCACTGATGTCTAATGTTAGTGAGAGCAGCCATTCACCCAATCACTGATGTCTAATGTTCCTAGTGAGAGCAGCCATTCACCCAATCACTGATGTCTAATGTTCCTAGTGAGAGCAGCCATTCACCCAATCACTGATGTCTAATGTTCCTAGTGAGAGCAGCCATTCACCCAATCACTGATGTCTAATGTTAGTGAGAGCAGCCATTCACCCAGTCACTGATGTCTAATGTTCTTAGTGACAGCAGCCATTCACCCAATCACTGATGTCTAATGTTCCTAGTGAGAGCAGCCATTCACCCAATCACTGATGTCTAATGTTAGTGAGAGCAGCCATTCACCCAATCACTGATGTCTAATGTTAGTGAGAGCAGCCATTCACCCAATCACTGATGTCTAATGTTCCTAGTGAGAGCAGCCATTCACCCAATCACTGATGTCTAATGTTCCTAGTGAGAGCAACCATTCACCCAATCACTGATGTCTAATGTTCCTAGTGAGAGCAGCCATTCACCCAATCACTGATGTCTAATGTTAGTGAGAGCAGCCATTCACCCAATCACTGATGTCTAATGTTAGTGAGAGCTAACCAATGATATTGTATCAGTCGTGAAAAAAAAAACCTGGATTGTAAACAAGCGCTACATACACTTACATCGTTTCTTGAATTATGCATTTCGTTGCTTTACACATTTCAGCACATTTATAAAAGAGACAGAATCCTAGCTTGTCAAAAAGTGACTGTTTTCCAAAATAAAAAACCTATGATTTGAGGCTTGACATTATGGTAAACAACAACACTGCATATTGAAGACAGGTGAACAGGAACAGAGAGCTTGTACTGCTATTCTTTTATTCTTTTTAAATCTTACAATGAATCTAGGCTACTTTATCTGACCAGGAAGTGATGTCATAAATCAACAGTTGACCCTGGTACACTGAGCTACAGACGATTCTGTTATCATACAGTTATTAAATACTGCCATAGATTGTTTTTCTCATGCCATCAATAGTTATTCTACTTTAAATTCACAGCTAGCTACCGAAATAAAAACCTTTTTCCTTAAATACAAGTAGATCGGGTCTGATGGCAAAAAAAAAAAATGGGTTGATAATTAATAATATGTTTAGGTTTCAGTATGGTACAGTATAGTGACGTCTTAACACATTAACTATTTTCTGACATTTTAACTAGAAAACAAACTGATGCAAACAGTTATTTTCATATTTAAAGTGCCTTAGTCAACCTAAATCCATACATAGATCTACATTAACTATATATATGTTAACATATCCATATCTTATAGAATTGACGGTAGAGTAGAGCATGCCACTTCTGAACGACTAGGGACTACAGTGGATATACGACCTCCACATTCGGCTATTGGTAACAGGTGGGTGTCGTCATAGGCCTCAACGCCGGGGCTAAAAAAACGGACTCATCACTGTCATTACACATTATAAATCTTAGAAAACTATGCAAACCACCCCATTTATATCACTATGAGCAGTTTCCCTGGACTAAAAAGCTCTTTCAACGGAGATTCTCCATTTCAGCTTGCTTTCTAGTCCAAGACTAGGCAAAATGCATGTCTGGGAAAGGGGCCTGATGGGTAATGGTTTGTTGTGTCATGACAGAGTGAAGGTAGTTGTTAGTAGCACAACCTTTTGGTCTACATACTGAGTCATATCCTTTATGTGGTAATTATAACCATGATATTCAGGCCTACAGACAGAGAACGGAACCATCCAGTCTAGTGTTACCTCATTAACTAGCTAGTAGCTACCTACTTTATCTCCAAGGGACGGTTTCCCGAACAAAGAATAATCTTGGACAAAAAAAAAAAAAGGAAGATACTTTCAAATGGAGATTATTCATTGATTTAGACTTTTTAGTCCAGGATTTGTTGCCCGGGAAACTCGCCCTAAGTGTACTGGGAAAAGACACATCATTGACAACAATTAGTCCTGCATAAACATGAACATTATACAACCCTGTTTGCTTGGTTAAACTAAGGCCAACTTCACACAACTACCACAATGTATAGTGAGTGATCTCTAGCCAACGACAGTGTAACCATGCTGGTGTCTGTGTCACGCCCAAACAGCTTTGGATAAGTTGGATGTGGTTTGCATCATCATGTGGCCCAGCGGATTGAACAGTCACTTGCTAATGCTTCATACTCCTGTCCCAAATGATGCTGTCTGTCTCCTTCAGGCCTGTCCCAAATGATATGCTGTCTGTCTCATTCAGGCCTGTCCCGAATGATATGCTGTCTGTCTCCTTCAGGCCTGTCCCGAATGATATGCTGTCTGTCTCCTTCAGGCCTGTCCCAAATGATATGCTGTCTTGTCTCCTTCAGGCCTGTCCAGAATGATATGCTGTCTGTCTCCTTCAGGCCTGTCCCAAATGATATGCTGTCTTGTCTCCTTCAGGCCTGTCCAGAATGATATGCTGTCTGTCTCCTTCAGGCCTGTCCCAAATGATATGCTGTCTGTCTCATTCAGGCCTGTCCCGAATGATATGCTGTCTGTCTCCTTCAGGCCTGTCCCGAATGATATGCTGTCTGTCTCCTTCAGGCCTTTCCCAAATGATATGCTGTCTTGTCTCCTTCAGGCCTGTCCTCAACTTCACCACATCTCATCCTGGGATAGAGAAAGACAGACAGATCTAGACAGGTCCAGAACTGTCTCTCCCCACACAGCTTCACACATGGGTAGGTAGTACCATCAATACATAAGGAAAACACACAGCCCAGCCCACAGGAGACCGTGAGAACCCAGAAGGGGACAGCAGGGCACAGCCCCCTAATCATGGAGCAGGGGACCGTTATGTTATCAGGGTCCATCTGATGTCTCAACTAGACCGATGAGACAGGAGGACAATGACAAGATGTGTGTATCTAACAGAGTAGCTAATGTCCTCCCTCTCTTCTCCAAGCAGTTCTATTGGAGGCCATCAGAGGGAAGCAGTGTCCAATAGGAAAGAGACAGTGGGTGGTGGCTGGCAGAGCTTGACTGAGTCTTTCCTAGAGTTAGAAGCCCAGAGAGAGTTTCCCATAGAGTTAGAAGCCCAGAGAGAGAGTTTCCCATAGAGTTAGAAGCCCAGAGAGAGTTTCCCATAGAGTTAGAAGCCCAGAGAGAGTTTTCCATAGAGTTAGAAGCCCAGAGAGAGTTGTCCATAGAGTTAGAAGCCCAGAGAGAGTTTTCCATAGAGTTAGAAGCCCAGAGAGAGTTTTCCATAGAGTTAGAAGCCCAGAGAGAGTTTTCCATAGAGTTAGAAGCCTAGAGAGAGTTTTCCAAAGAGTTAGAAGCCTAGAGAGAGTTTTCCAAAGAGTTAGAAGCCCAGAGAGAGTTTCCCACAGAGTTAGAAGCCCAGAGAGTTTCCCACAGAGTTAGAAGCCCAGAGAGTTTTCCAAAGAGTTAGAAGCCTAGAGAGAGTTTTCCAAAGAGTTAGAAGCCTAGAGAGAGTTTCCCCACAGAGTTAGAAGCCCAGAGAGAGTTTCCCATAGAGTTAGAAGCCTAGAGAGAGAGTTTCCCAAAGAGTTAGAAGCCTAGAGAGAGTTTCCCATAGAGTTAGAAGCCTAGAGAGAGTTTCCCATAGAGTTAGAAGCCTAGAGAGAGTTTTCCAAAGAGTTAGAAGCCTAGAGAGAGTTTCCCCACAGTGTTAGAAGCCCAGAGAGAGTTTTCCATAGAGTTAGAAGCCCAGAGAGAGTTTCCCATAGAGTTAGAAGCCTAGAGAGAGAGTTTCCCAAAGAGTTAGAAGCCTAGAGAGAGTTTCCCATAGAGTTAGAAGCCCAGAGAGTTTTCCAAAGAGTTAGAAGCCTAGAGAGAGTTTCCCACAGAGTTAGAAGCCCAGAGAGAGTTTTCCATAGAGTTAGAAGCCCAGAGAGAGTTTCCCATAGAGTTAGAAGCCTAGAGAGAGAGTTTCCCAAAGAGTTAGAAGCCTAGAGAGAGTTTCCCATAGAGTTAGAAGCCCAGAGAGAGTTTCCCATAGAGTTAGAAGCCCAGAGAGAGTTTCCCACAGAGTTAGAAGCCCAGAGAGTTTTCCAAAGAGTTAGAAGCCCAGAGAGAGTTTCCCAACGAGTTAGAAGCCCAGAGAGAGTTTTCCAAAGAGTTAGAAGCCTAGAGAGAGTTTTCCAAAGAGTTAGAAGCCTAGAGAGAGTTTTCCAAAGAGTTAGAAGCCTAGAGAGAGTTTTCCAAATAGTTAGAAGCCCAGAGAGAGTTTTCCATAGAGTTAGAAGCCCAGAGAGAGTTTCTCATAGAGTTAGAAGCCCAGAGAGAGTTTTCCATAGAGTTAGAAGCCCAGAGAGAGTTTCCCACAGAGTTAGAAGCCCAGAGAGAGTTTCCCACAGAGTTAGAAGCCCAGAGAGTTTTCCAAAGAGTTAGAAGCCCAGAGAGTTTTCCAAAGAGTTAGAAGCCTAGAGAGAGTTTTCCAAAGAGTTAGAAGCCCAGAGAGAGTTTTCCAAAGAGTTAGAAGCCTAGAGAGAGTTTTCCAAAGAGTTAGAAGCCCAGAGAGAGTTTCCCACAGAGTTAGAAGCCCAGAGAGTTTCCCACAGAGTTAGAAGCCCAGAGAGTTTCCCACAGAGTTAGAAGCCCAGAGAGTTTCCCAAAGAGTTAGAAGCCCAGAGAGAGTTTCCCACAGAGTTAGAAGCCTAGAGAGAGTTTCCCAAAGAGTTAGAAGCCTAGAGAGAGTTTCCCACAGAGTTAGAAGCCCAGAGAGAGTTTTCCATAGAGTTAGAAGCCTAGAGAGAGTTTTCCAAAGAGTTAGAAGCCTAGAGAGAGTTTCCCCACAGTGTTAGAAGCCCAGAGAGAGTTTTCCATAGAGTTAGAAGCCCAGAGAGAGTTTCCCATAGAGTTAGAAGCCTAGAGAGAGAGTTTCCCAAAGAGTTAGAAGCCTAGAGAGAGTTTCCCATAGAGTTAGAAGCCCAGAGAGAGTTTTCCATAGAGTTAGAAGCCCAGAGAGAGTTTCCCACAGAGTTAGAAGCCCAGAGAGAGTTTCCCACAGAGTTAGAAGCCCAGAGAGTTTTCCAAAGAGTTAGAAGCCCAGAGAGTTTTCCAAAGAGTTAGAAGCCTAGAGAGAGTTTTCCAAAGAGTTAGAAGCCCAGAGAGAGTTTTCCAAAGAGTTAGAAGCCTAGAGAGAGTTTTCCAAAGAGTTAGAAGCCTAGAGAGAGTTTTCCATAGAGTTAGAAGCCTAGAGAGAGAGTTTCCCAAAGAGTTAGAAGCCTAGAGAGAGTTTCCCATAGAGTTAGAAGCCCAGAGAGAGTTTTCCATAGAGTTAGAAGCCCAGAGAGAGTTTCCCACAGAGTTAGAAGCCCAGAGAGAGTTTCCCACAGAGTTAGAAGCCCAGAGAGTTTTCCAAAGAGTTAGAAGCCCAGAGAGTTTTCCAAAGAGTTAGAAGCCTAGAGAGAGTTTTCCAAAGAGTTAGAAGCCCAGAGAGAGTTTTCCAAAGAGTTAGAAGCCTAGAGAGAGTTTTCCAAAGAGTTAGAAGCCTAGAGAGAGTTTTCCAAAGAGTTAGAAGCCCAGAGAGAGTTTCCCATAGAGTTAGAAGCCCAGAGAGAGTTTCCCACAGAGTTAGAAGCCCAGAGAGTTTCCCACAGAGTTAGAAGCCCAGAGAGTTTCCCACAGAGTTAGAAGCCCAGAGAGTTTCCCAAAGAGTTAGAAGCCCAGAGAGAGTTTCCCAAAGAGTTAGAAGCCTAGAGAGAGTTTCCCACAGAGTTAGAAGCCCAGAGAGTTTTCCAAAGAGTTAGAAGCCCAGAGAGAGTTTCCCAACGAGTTAGAAGCCCAGAGAGAGTTTTCCAAAGAGTTAGAAGCCTAGAGAGAGTTTTCCAAAGAGTTAGAAGCCCAGAGAGAGTTTCCCATAGAGTTAGAAGCCCAGAGAGAGTTTCCCACAGAGTTAGAAGCCCAGAGAGTTTTCCAAAGAGTTAGAAGCCTAGAGAGAGTTTCCCACAGAGTTAGAAGCCCAGAGAGAGTTTTCCATAGAGTTAGAAGCCTAGAGAGAGAGTTTCCCAAAGAGTTAGAAGCCTAGAGAGAGTTTCCCATAGAGTTAGAAGCCCAGAGAGAGTTTTCCATAGAGTTAGAAGCCCAGAGAGAGTTTCCCATAGAGTTAGAAGCACAGAGAGAGTTTTCCATAGAGTTAGAAGCCCAGAGAGAGTTTCCCATAGAGTTAGAAGCCTAGAGAGAGAGTTTCCCATAGAGTTAGAAGCCCAGAGAGAGTTTTCCATAGAGTTAGAAGCCCAGAGAGTTTTCCCATAGAGTTAGAAGCCTAGAGAGAGTTTCCCACAGAGTTAGAAGCCCAGAGAGTTTTCCAAAGAGTTAGAAGCCCAGAGAGAGTTTCCCAACGAGTTAGAAGCCCAGAGAGAGTTTCCCAACGAGTTAGAAGCCCAGAGAGAGTTTTCCAAAGAGTTAGAAGCCCAGAGAGAGTTTTCCAAAGAGTTAGAAGCCTAGAGAGAGTTTTCCAAAGAGTTAGAAGCCTAGAGAGAGTTTTCCATAGAGTTAGAAGCCCAGAGAGAGTTTTCCATAGAGTTAGAAGCCCAGAGAGAGTTTCCCACAGAGTTAGAAGCCCAGAGAGTTTCCCACAGAGTTAGAAGCCCAGAGAGTTTCCCACAGAGTTAGAAGCCCAGAGAGTTTCCCAAAGAGTTAGAAGCCCAGAGAGAGTTTCCCACAGAGTTAGAAGCCCAGAGAGTTTTCCATAGAGTTAGAAGCCCAGAGAGAGTTTCCCATAGAGTTAGAAGCCCAGAGAGAGTTTTCCATAGAGTTAGAAGCCCAGAGAGAGTTTTCCATAGAGTTAGAAGCCCAGAGAGAGTTTCCCACAGAGTTAGAAGCCCAGAGAGAGTTTCCCACAGAGTTAGAAGCCCAGAGAGTTTTCCAAAGAGTTAGAAGCCTAGAGAGAGTTTTCCAAAGAGTTAGAAGCCTAGAGAGAGTTTTCCAAAGAGTTAGAAGCCTAGAGAGAGTTTTCCAAAGAGTTAGAAGCCCAGAGAGAGTTTCCCACAGAGTTAGAAGCCCAGAGAGAGTTTCCCACAGAGTTAGAAGCCTAGAGAGAGTTTTCCAAAGAGTTAGAAGCCTAGAGAGTTTTCCAAAGAGTTAGAAGCCTAGAGAGAGTTTTCCAAAGAGTTAGAAGCCTAGAGAGAGTTTTCCATAGAGTTAGAAGCCCAGAGAGAGTTTCCCATAGAGTTAGAAGCCCAGAGAGAGTTTTCCATAGAGTTAGAAGCCCAGAGAGAGTTTTCCATAGAGTTAGAAGCCCAGAGAGAGTTTCCCATAGAGTTAGAAGCCCAGAGAGAGTTTCCCATAGAGTTAGAAGCCTAGAGAGAGAGTTTCCCAAAGAGTTAGAAGCCTAGAGAGAGTTTCCCATAGAGTTAGAAGCCCAGAGAGAGTTTTCCATAGAGTTAGAAGCCCAGAGAGAGTTTCCCATAGAGTTAGAAGCCTAGAGAGAGTTTCCCACAGAGTTAGAAGCCCAGAGAGTTTTCCCATAGAGTTAGAAGCCTAGAGAGAGTTTCCCACAGAGTTAGAAGCCCAGAGAGTTTTCCAAAGAGTTAGAAGCCCAGAGAGAGTTTCCCAACGAGTTAGAAGCCCAGAGAGAGTTTTCCAAAGAGTTAGAAGCCTAGAGAGAGTTTTCCAAAGAGTTAGAAGCCCAGAGAGAGTTTCCCATAGAGTTAGAAGCCCAGAGAGAGTTTCCCACAGAGTTAGAAGCCCAGAGAGAGTTTCCCACAGAGTTAGAAGCCCAGAGAGTTTTCCAAAGAGTTAGAAGCCTAGAGAGAGTTTCCCACAGAGTTAGAAGCCCAGAGAGAGTTTTCCATAGAGTTAGAAGCCCAGAGAGAGTTTCCCAAAGAGTTAGAAGCCTAGAGAGAGTTTCCCATAGAGTTAGAAGCCCAGAGAGAGTTTTCCATAGAGTTAGAAGCCCAGAGAGAGTTTCCCATAGAGTTAGAAGCCCAGAGAGTTTTCCCACAGAGTTAGAAGCCCAGAGAGTTTTCCCATAGAGTTAGAAGCCTAGAGAGAGTTTCCCACAGAGTTAGAAGCCCAGAGAGTTTTCCAACGAGTTAGAAGCCCAGAGAGAGTTTTCCAAAGAGTTAGAAGCCTAGAGAGAGTTTTCCAAAGAGTTAGAAGCCTAGAGAGAGTTTTCCAAAGAGTTAGAAGCCTAGAGAGAGTTTTCCAAAGAGTTAGAAGCCTAGAGAGAGTTTTCCAAAGAGTTAGAAGCCTAGAGAGAGTTTTCCAAAGAGTTAGAAGCCTAGAGAGAGTTTTCCAAAGAGTTAGAAGCCTAGAGAGAGTTTTCCATAGAGTTAGAAGCCCAGAGAGAGTTTCCCATAGAGTTAGAAGCCCAGAGAGAGTTTTCCATAGAGTTAGAAGCCCAGAGAGAGTTTCCCACAGAGTTAGAAGCCCAGAGAGAGTTTCCCACAGAGTTAGAAGCCCAGAGAGTTTTCCAAAGAGTTAGAAGCCTAGAGAGTTTTCCAAAGAGTTAGAAGCCTAGAGAGAGTTTTCCAAAGAGTTAGAAGCCTAGAGAGAGTTTTCCAAAGAGTTAGAAGCCTAGAGAGAGTTTTCCAAAGAGTTAGAAGCCTAGAGAGAGTTTTCCAAAGAGTTAGAAGCCCAGAGAGAGTTTCCCATAGAGTTAGAAGTCCAGAGAGAGTTTTCCAAAGAGTTAGAAGCCCAGAGAGAGTTTCCCATAGAGTTAGAAGCCCAGAGAGTTTCCCACAGAGTTAGAAGCCCAGAGAGTTTCCCACAGAGTTAGAAGCCCAGAGAGTTTCCCAAAGAGTTAGAAGCCCAGAGAGAGTTTCCCACAGAGTTAGAAGCCCAGAGAGTTTCCCAAAGAGTTAGAAGCCTAGAGAGAGTTTTCCATAGAGTTAGAAGCCCAGAGAGAGTTTTCATAGAGTTCCATAAAGGCACGTCTATCTCCATGGTGTCTTTAGGGTCTGCCTTGGGTCTACTCTGCTCAGCCACGCCCCCTGCCACGTGATAGCCTGCCTCTTCAGTAATCTGCTTCCTCCATGACTTCCATGACAACGGTCCTGGGCCCGGTCAGGATGAGGTTACTGACTGTCCTGTAGTCCAGAGACAGCACGTTAAGCCCGTTGACCGAGACCACAAACTGGCACACCTAGAGGAGGGAGAGGAACAGAGGAGTTAGCCATGTCTACACATGCATTTCTGTATGGGAGAAACAACAGAGAAATGGAGAGGAGAGTTAGCTCTCGATGGGATAAACAGAGAAAGGGAGAGTTAGCTCTCGATGGGATAAACAACAGAGAAAGGGAGAGGAGAGTTAGCTCTCGATGTGATAAACAGAGAAAGGGAGAGTCAGCTCTCGATGGGATAAACAACAGAGAAAGGGAGAGGAGAGTTAGCTCTCGATGGGATAAACAGAGAAAGGGAGAGTTAGCTCTCGATGGGATAAACAACAGCGAAAAGGGAGAGGAGAGTTAGCTCTCGATGGGAGAAACAACAGAGAAAAGGGAGAGGAGAGTCAGCTCTCAATGGGAGAAACAACAGAGAAAGGGAGAGGAGAGTCAGCTCTCGATGGGAGAAACAACAGAGAAAGGGAGAGGAGAGTCAGCTCTCGATGGGAGAAACAACAGAGAAAGGGAGAGGAGAGTCAGCTCTCGATGGGAGAAACAACAGAGAAAGGGAGAGGAAAGTCAGCTCTCGATGGGAGAAACAACAGAGAAAGGGAGAGGAGAGTCAGCTCTCGATGGGAGAAACAACAGAGAAAGGGAGAGGAGAGTTAGCTCTCGATGGGAGAAACAGAGAAAGGGAGAGGAGAGTCAGCTCTCGATGGGAGAAACAACAGAGAAAGGGAGAGGAGAGTTAGCTCTCGATGGGAGAAACAACAGAGAAAGGGAGAGGAGAGTTAGCTCTCGATGGGAGAAACAGCAGAGAAAGGGAGAGGAGAGTTAGCTCTTGATGGGAGAAACAACAGAGAAAGGGAGAGGAGAGTTAGCACTCGATGGGATAAACAGAGAAAGGGAGAGGAGAGTTAGCTCTGTTATGTACTAAACAGAAACACACCTTTCTTATTTGATTGCTGACTCACTATTGCAACAGTGTTGGCAAAAACAAAGATGTTTAAGGACTGTTTTGCAACATGGTTCTATGGCTGCCACATGGCAAGCCATTGTCTCAACTTCACCCTAATTTCATGCAGTGAAGGAATTCTAGAGCATCCCCTCGCTGCAATTACATCAAAACACAATCCCTTATTTTTCTTGGCAACGGGTCAACCGTTACCCAGAAGGCCCCAGTCACTCTGGAGTTAATACTCCTAGAAAAGGGCACTTGAGGATTTCTAAGAAAAAGCTTTTGTTAACCGTTTCATGGCCAGGCCGTGGCTGAAATGAATGAGATACTGGATCTTAGGCTGCAGAGAATTTGTAGAGAAGGAGCATAAGTCATTGTTCTGTGTTACCACTGCTGCAGGGTATAAGTCATTGTTCTGTCTAACCACTGCTGCAGGGTATAAGTCATTGTTCTGTGTTACCACTGCTGCAGGGTATAAGTCATTGTTCTGTCTAACCACTGCTGCAGGGTATAAGTCATTGTTCTGTCTAACCACTGCTGCAGGGTATAAGTCATTGTTCTGTCTAACCACTGCTGCAGGGTATAAGTCATTGTTCTGTGTTACCACTGCTGCAGGGTATAAGTCATTGTTCTGTGTTACCACTGCTGCAGGGTATAAGTCATTGTTCTGTGTTACCACTGCTGCAGGGTATAAGTCATTGTTCTGTCTAACCACTGCTGCAGGGTATAAGTCATTGTTCTGTCTAACCACTGCTGCAGGGTATAAGTCATTGTTCTGTGTTACCACTGCTGCAGGGTATAAGTCATTGTTCTGTGTTACCACTGCTGCAGGGTATAAGTCATTGTTCTGTGTTACCACTGCTGCAGGGTATAAGTCATTGTTCTGTCTAACCACTGCTGCAGGGTATAAGTCATTGTTCTGTGTTACCACTGCTGCAGGGTATAAGTCATTGATCTGTGTTACCACAGCGGTTATATTTTTTTTACCAATCACTCCAGATGATTGGAGACCGATAGAAGAACATTTGACTGGTGACTCAAGCAGATTAATTCAGCCGTACTCTAAATGTTACTATACTGGGACTAGGATATTATACATTTGAGATGTTAATCCAGGTGGTTTACAGCATGAAACTTCTGCTTTTAAATTTATGTTCATCGTGTACCTGCTGAATCTGTTTAGCTAAATGTCTCCATGAGTCTCAGACCTCTACTGTCTCCTGTTGTGTTGTGGTTCGAGTCTCAGACCTCTACAATCTCCTGTTGTGTTGTGGTCCGAGTCTCAGACCTCTACAGTCCCCTGTTGTGGTCCGAGTCTCAGACCTCTACCGTCTCCTGTTGTGTTGTGGTCCGAGTCTCAGACCTCTACAATCTCCTGTTGTGTTGTGGTCCGAGTCTCAACAGACCTCTACCGTCTCCTGTTGTGGTCCGAGTCTCAGACCTCTACAGTCTCCTGTTGTGTTGTGGTCCGAGTCTCAGACCTCTACCGTCTCCTGTTGTGGTCCGAGTCTCAGACCTCTACCGTCTCCTGTTGTGGTCCGAGTCTCAGACCTCTACCGTCTCCTGTTGTGGTCCGAGTCTCAGACCTCTACCGTCTCCTGTTGTGTTGTGGTCCGAGTCTCAGACCTCTACCGTCTCCTGTTGTGTTGTGGTCTGAGTCTCAGACCTCTACCGTCTCCTGTTGTGTTGTGGTCCGAGTCTCAGACCTCTACTGTCTCCTGTTGTGGTCCGAGTCTCAGACCTCTACAGTCTCCTGTTGTGTTGTGGTCCGAGTCTCAGACCTCTACCATCTCCTGTTGTGGTCCGAGTCTCAGACCTCTACAGTCTCCTGTTGTGTTGTGGTCCGAGTCTCAACAGACCTCTACCGTCTCCTGTTGTGGTCCGAGTCTCAGACCTCTACAGTCTCCTGTTGTGTTGTGGTCCGAGTCTCAGACCTCTACAATCTCCTGTTGTGTTGTGGTCCGAGTCTCAGACCTCTACCGTCTCCTGTTGTGTTGTGGTCCGAGTCTCAGACCTCTACCGTCTCCTGTTGTGTTGTGGTCCGAGTCTCAGACCTCTACAGTCTCCTGTTGTGTTGTGGTCCGAGTCTCAGACCTCTACAGTCTCCTGTTGTGTTGTGGTCCGAGTCTCAGACCTCTACAGTCTCCTGTTGTGTTGTGGTCCGAGTCTCAGACCTCTACCGTCTCCTGTTGTGGTCCGAGTCTCAGACCTCTACCGTCTCCTGTTGTGTTGTGGTCCGAGTCTCAGACCTCTACAATCTCCTGTTGTGGTCCAAGTCTCAGACCTCTACCGTCTCCTGTTGTGGTCCGAGTCTCAGACCTCTACCGTCTCCTGTTGTGGTCCGAGTCTCAGACCTCTACCGTCTCCTGTTGTGGTCCGAGTCTCAGACCTCTACCGTCTCCTGTTGTGGTCCGAGTCTCAGACCTCTACCGTCTCCTGTTGTGGTCCGAGTCTCAGACCTCTACCGTCTCCTGTTGTGTTGTGGTCCGAGTCTCAGACCTCTACAGTCTCCTGTTGTGTTGTGGTCCGAGTCTCAGACCTCTACAGTCTCCTGTTGTGTTGTGGTCCGAGTCTCAGACCTCTACAATCTCCTGTTGTGGCTCGAGTCTCAGACCTCTACAGTCTCCTGTTGTGTTGTGGTCCGAGTCTCAGACCTCTACAGTCTCCTGTTGTGTTGTGGTCCGAGTCTCAGACCTCTACAATCTCCTGTTGTGGCTCGAGTCTCAGACCTCTACAGTCTCCTGTTGTGTTGTGGTCCGAGTCTCAGACCTCTACAGTCTCCTGTTGTGTTGTGGTCCGAGTCTCAGACCTCTACAATCTCCTGTTGTGGCTCGAGTCTCAGACCTCTACAGTCTCCTGTTGTGTTGTGGTCCGAGTCTCAGACCTCTACAGTCTCCTGTTGTGGTCCGAGTCTCAGACCTCTACCGTCTCCTGTTGTGTTGTGGTCCGAGTCTCAGACCTCTACAGTCTCCTGTTGTGGTCCGAGTCTCAGACCTCTACAGTCTCCTGTTGTGTTGTGGTCCGAGTCTCAGACCTCTACCGTCTCCTGTTGTGGTCCGAGTCTCAGACCTCTACCGTCTCCTGTTGTGTTGTGGCTCGAGTCTCAGACCTCTACCGTCTCCTGTTGTGTTGTGGTCCGAGTCTCAGACCTCTACCGTCTCCTGTTGTGTTGTGGTCCGAGTCTCAGACCTCTACAGTCTCCTGTTGTGTTGTGGCTCGAGTCTCAGACCTCTACAGTCTCCTGTTGTGGTCCGAGTCTCAGACCTCTACAATCTCCTGTTGTGTTGTGGTCCGAGTCTCAGACCTCTACAGTCTCCTGTTGTGTTGTGGTCCGAGTCTCAACAGACCTCTACCGTCTCCTGTTGTGGTCCGAGTCTCAGACCTCTACAGTCTCCTGTTGTGTTGTGGTCCGAGTCTCAGACCTCTACCGTCTCCTGTTGTGGTCCGAGTCTCAGACCTCTACCGTCTCCTGTTGTGGTCCGAGTCTCAGACCTCTACAATCTCCTGTTGTGGTCCGAGTCTCAGACCTCTACCGTCTCCTGTTGTGTTGTGGTCCGAGTCTCAGACCTCTACAGTCTCCTGTTGTGTTGTGGTCCGAGTCTCAACAGACCTCTACCGTCTCCTGTTGTGGTCCGAGTCTCAGACCTCTACAGTCTCCTGTTGTGTTGTGGTCCGAGTCTCAGACCTCTACCGTCTCCTGTTGTGGTCCGAGTCTCAGACCTCTACCGTCTCCTGTTGTGGTCCGAGTCTCAGACCTCTACAATCTCCTGTTGTGGTCCGAGTCTCAGACCTCTACAATCTCCTGTTGTGGTCCGAGTCTCAGACCTCTACCGTCTCCTGTTGTGTTGTGGTCCGAGTCTCAGACCTCTACCGTCTCCTGTTGTGTTGTGGTCCGAGTCTCAGACCTCTACCGTCTCCTGTTGTGTTGTGGTCCGTTAGACCAACATTATAAAACTGCCGCTCTAGCAACGTTAGACCAACATTATAAAACTGCAGCTCTAGCAACGTTAGACCAACATTATAAACTGACGCTCTAGCAACGTTAGACCAACATTATAAACTGCCGCTCTAGCAACGTTAGACCAACATTATAAACTGCCGCTCTAGCAACGTTAGACCAACATTATAAAACTGCCGCTCTAGCAACGTTAGACCAACATTATAAAACTGCCGCTCTAGCAACGTTAGACCAACATTATAAACTGACGCTCTAGCAACGTTAGACCAACATTATAAAACTGACGCTCTAGCAACGTTAGACCAACATTATAAAACTGACGCTCTAGCAACGTTAGACCAACATTATAAAACTGACGCTCTAGCAACGTTAGACCAACATTATAAACTGCCGCTCTAGCAACGTCAGACCAACATTATAAACTGCCGCTCTAGCAACGTCAGACCAACATTATAAACTGCCGCTCTAGCAACGTCAGACCAACATTATAAACTGACGCTCTAGCAACGTCAGACCAACATTATAAACTGCCGCTCTAGCAACGTTAGACCAACATTATAAACTGACGCTCTAGCAACGTTAGACGTAACATTTGGAAGCAGTGAGTCAACTCTGTCATCATCTCCTTCCAAAGGTCCCCATAGAATGAGAGTTTATGGGCCACTTCAAGAGCTGTGACTCGCTTTTAGTGCCATACCGAATGGATAGCCACTGTTAAGAGGCAACAACATGTGATCAATGTGAGAGTCAGAGACTGTTTTACCACAGAGGAAGGGCAGGCAGTAAAACACAAGGCTTCAGTCAGAGCCTGTTTTACCACAGAGGAAGGGCAGGTAGTAAAACACAAGGCTTCAGTCAGAGCATGTTTTACCACAGAGGAAAGGCAGGCAGTAAAACACAAGGCTTCAGTCAGAGCCTGTTTTACCACAGAGGAAAGGCAGGTAGTAAAACACAAGGCTTCAGTCAGAGACTGTTTTACCACAGAGGAAGGGCAGGTAGTAAAACACAAGGCTTCAGTCAGAGCCTGTTTTACCACAGAGGAAGGGCAGGTAGTAAAACACAAGGCTTCAGTCAGAGCCTGTTTTACCACAGAGGAAAGGCAGGCAGTAAATACAAGGCTTCAGTCAGAGCCTGTTTTACCACAGAGGAAAGGCAGGTAGTAAAACACAAGGCTTCAGTCAGAGCCTGTTTTACCACAGAGGAAAGGCAGGCAGTAAAACACAAGGCTACAGTCAGAGCCTGTTTTACCACAGAGGAAGGGCAGGTAGTAAAACACAAGGCTTCAGTCAGAGCCTGTTTTACCACAGAGGAAGGGCAGGTAGTAAAACACAAGGCTTCAGTCAGAGCCTGTTTTACCACAGAGGAAAGGCAGGCAGTAAAACACAAGGCTTCAGTCAGAGCCTGTTTTACCACAGAGGAAAGGCAGGCAGTAAAACACAAGGCTACAGTCAGAGCCTGTTTTACCACAGAGGAAAGGCAGGCAGTAAAACACAAGGCTTCAGTCAGAGCCTGTTTTACCACAGAGGAAAGGCAGGCAGTAAAACACAAGGCTTCAGTCAGAGCCTGTTTTACCACAGAGGAAAGGCAGGCAGTAAAACACAAGGCTTCAGTCAGAGACTGTTTTACCACAGAGGAAAGGCAGGTAGTAAAACACAAGGCTACAGTCAGAGCCTGTTTTACCACAGAGGAAGGGCAGGTAGTAAAACACAAGGCTTCAGTCAGAGCCTGTTTTACCACAGAGGAAGGGCAGGTAGTAAAACACAAGGCTTCAGTCAGAGCCTGTTTTACCACAGAGGAAAGGCAGGCAGTAAAACACAAGGCTTCAGTCAGAGTCTGTTTTACCACAGAGGAAAGGCAGGCAGTAAACGCAAGGCTACAGTCAGAGCCTGTTTTACCACAGAGGAAAGGCAGGGAGTAAACAAGTCTTCAGACTGGCTGACCAACATGGCTTATATAAGAAGCATCAACAACCATGCAGAGAGAACAGCATTTAGTGTTGCGTAACTGACTGTATGTGTCCAGAATATCACCCTATTCCCAATGTAGTGCACTACGTTTGAACAGGGCCCATAGGTCTATGGTCTAAAGTAGTGCACTACATAGGGCGCCATTTGGGATACAATCCCCTGGCTGCACAGATCCGTTATTACTGCATCAGCTTGATTTCTATGGGATGGAGCCAGCTCTGCTCGACTTAGAGACGAGGAGAGGAGAGGAGAAAGGGAGGGGAAGAGGGAGAGAGATGAGAGGAGATGAGAAAGGGGAGAGGGGAGCAGAGGGAGAAACAAAGCACATGTTTTTACGGTGATAAAATGTGACAGAAGTGATACTATATCTTCCATATTGAAAACAGCTTTTTATTTATTATTTGCTAAAGTTCATTTAGCTACGGCTCCTTCGTCTTAGTTCACTTCTCTCCTCCCCCTTCCTTCTGCTCTCCTCCCCCTTACTCCCTCTCCCTGTTCCCCTCCCTCACTCCTTCCTCTGGTCTCTCTCCTCTCCTCACCCTGCCCCTCTCTTCCACATCTCTCCTTTCCTTCCTCCTCTCCCCTCCCTCCCCTGCTCCCTCTCCTCACCCTGCCCCCTCACTAATTTCCTTGGCCCCTCTCCCTTCCTCCCCCACATCCCACCTCCCCTCCCCATTGTTTAGGTCAGTGCTCTCTACTCCCAGCTGGCAGTGGAGTGTGTATGCCATGGTGCATGTGATGGTATGTGTGTGAGTGTGAGTGTTTGTGTGTTACATACCTTCATCCCAGCTGCAGCTGCGGGACCACTGGGGTCGACAGCCTGGATGTGGCAGGGCTTACTGCCCCGCACCACGAAGCCCCAGCCCACCGCGTCCCCCACGATCTGAGGAGGCAGTCAAGTCAAAATGTATTTAAAAGAGCAAAGTAGAGATCTAGAAACAACAGGGTTGGTGTGATTAAAAAGGCTGGCGCCGTGCTACAGGGGCCGGGCGCCGCGCTACAGGGGCCGGGCGCCGCGCTACAGGGGCCCGCGCCGCGCTACAGGGGCCGGGCGCCGCGCGCTACAGGGGCCGGGCGCCGCGCTACAGGGGCCGGGCGCCGCGCTACAGGGGCCGGGCGCCGCGCTACAGGGGCCCGCGCCGCGCTACAGGGGCCGGGCGCCCCGCGCTACAGGGGCCGGGCGCCCCGCGCTACAGGGGCCGGGCGCCCCGCGCTACAGGGGCCGGGCGCCCCGCGCTACAGGGGCCGGGCGCCCCGCGCTACAGGGGCCGGGCGCCCCGCGCTACAGGGGCCGGGCGCCCCGCGCTACAGAGGCCGGGCGCCCCGCGCTACAGAGGCCGGCGCCGTGCTACAGGGGCCGGCACCCCGCGCTACAGAGGCCGGCGCCGCGCTACAGAGGCCGGCGCCCCGCGCTACAGGGGCCGGCGCCGTGCTACAGGGGCCGGCACCCCGCGCTACAGAGGCCGGCGCCGCGCTACAGAGGCCGGCGCCCCGCGCTACAGGGGCCGGCGCCCCGCGCTACAGGGGCCGGCGCCGTGCTACAGGGGCCGGCACCCCGCGCTACAGAGGCCGGCGCCCCGCGCTACAGGGGCCGGCGCCCCGTGCTACAGGGGCATGACATGAGATGCAACAACAGTGTTGTAGGATGATTTTGATGTTTCAACATTCTCTAAAATGTATCTGTCGGGAACTGTAATGTTTGTTATGCAGAAGTAACATGAAGTGTTGTTTTTAACTGTGTGTTGTGTGTGTTCATGTATATTACTATCCTCGTGGATACTGGAATTCCCCAAAAGTAGGGGACATTTCCTACACCCCCACGAGGACAGAGGCTATTTTAGGGTTAGGGGTTAGGTTTACAGTAAAGATTATGGAAAAATAAGATTTTGAAAGGAAATACATTTTTTGTTCCCCACAAGGATAGTAAAACACTGTATGCTGTGTGTGTGTGTGTGTGTGTGTGTGTGTGTGTGTGTGTGTGTGTGTTTGGTGTGTTTGCGCGTGCAGTAACATAACCCTTATCAGAGCTCTCACGAGGCTTCTAAGAATCTACTCAGACATTCCATTCCAGAACACAAGAGGGTCATCTAAGGCAGAGCCCAGAGCCAATCCAGTCAGTCTGTTAGGAGTGATGTGTCCCACCCAGTCTAACATCAACTGGTATCAGTAGTGTATTCAGCCCGATTCCCTGGTGAATATCAGACCCAGTAAGGAGGACAATCGTCTGTGGATCAGACCATGCAGGCCAGAGTGTTTTCCCACAGTGTGCGTTTACTGTGTGTGGGATGTGGCCATGCCATCTTCGGGTGACAGTAGAATGTTTGTGCGTGTGTGTGGTTTAGGGTGGCAAAGGGAGGGTATAAATTACTGGAAACTTTACCAGTAAACTACCATTATTTTGGTAACTTTCAAGGATTTATAAAAATATAAAAAAATATCAGTTGTGTGTTATTTCTGGTCCTCTGTGTCCTTATCACATGTAAAATATATAAAATAATCAAATAAGTGTTTTAAAATGAAATGACAAAGCTGTAAAACATCCTAAATATAACCATGAACTTAGTGAATACCATTGGTGTTTAATATAAGAGTTTCAGCATGAAATATCCTTTATATTTAGTGATTATATATTTGTTGTAAATGTTCTGCCGCCAACCTGGTGTCAGTTGTGATGAAAGACAAAAGTTGGAAGTTGAGAGTTAATTCAAAATAATGCCAATGTTGATTAGATGCTTTTTTCATTAATTAGGCAATTTTCTCTTGAACCATATATGGTCTATTTTACTAGAAACTCATGGACACAGACATAAAAATGAATACTATATATGAATACACTTTTTAAAGTTAAAGTATAAAATGACCATATATTACAATAGATTGCCAGCGATTACCATAGACTGCCGAAGATTCCGGTAACTTTGGTAAATTACCGGTAACTTTGCGACCGTAGTCAGTGTTAAAGCTCTGTGTCAACCAAAGCATGTGAACAGCGGTAGAAGGGCGAGGGGACGGAGTGTGTGTGTGTGTGTGTGTTTCAAGTTTCAATGTCACGTGCACATCGTCAGGGAAATGCCTTTCCTGCAAACTCTAAACCCAACAATGCAGTAATCAATATCAATGTAGTACTTAAATACCAAGGTGGAACAACAACACAGGAGATCTACAAGTAAGAAGAGCAGGAGAAAGTACCTACACCGGCTTCAGAAAGTCTCCACCCCGCTTGAATTATTCAGCATTTAGTTGTGTTACAGCCTGGATTAAACATGAATTATTCAGCATTTAGTTGTGTTACAGCCTGGATTAAACATGAATTATTCAGCATTTAGGTGTGTTAGAGCCTGGATTAAACATGAATTATTCAGCATTTAGGTGTGTTAGAGCCTGGATTAAACATGAATTATTCAGCATTTAGGTGTGTTAGAGCCTGGATTAAACATGAATTATTCAGCATTTAGTTGTGTTACAGCCTGGATTAAACATGAATTATTCAGCATTTAGTTGTGTTACAGCCTGGATTAAACATGAATTATTCAGCATTTAGTTGTGTTACAGCCTGGATTAAACATGAATTATTCAGCATTTAGTTGTGTTACAGCCTGGATTAAACATGAATTATTCAGCATTTAGTTGTGTTACAGCCTGGATTAAACATGAATTATTCAGCATTTAGTTGTGTTACAGCCTGGATTAAACATGAATTATTCAGCATTTAGTTGTGTTACAGCCTGGATTAAACATGAATTATTCAGCATTTAGTTGTGTTACAGCCTGGATTAAACATGAATTATTCAGCATTTAGTTGTGTTACAGCCTGGATTAAACATTAATTATTCAGCGTTTAGTTGTGTTACAGCCTGGATTAAACATGAATTATATTGAGATTTGGCGTCACTGGCCTACACACCATAATGTCAAAGTGGAATTATGTTTTTATATATGTATATATATTTTTTTACAAATGAATAAAAAATGAAAAGCTGAATGTCTGGCGTCAATAAGTATTCAACCCCTTTGTTATGGGAAGTCTAAATAAGTCCAGGAGTAAACCTGTGCTTTACAAGTAGCATGGACTCACTCTGTGTGGAATAATAGTGTTTAGGCTGCGTTTTGAATGACTACCTCATCTCTGTACCCCACACATACAATTATCTGTAAGGTCCCTCAGTTGAACAGTGAATTTCAAAAACAGATTCAACCACAGGTCAGGGAAAACCAGAGAAGAAAAATGTCCTGTATGTCCTGAATACAAAGCATTATGTTTGGGGCAAATCCAACACCACACGTCACTGAGTACCACTCTCCATATTTTCAAGCATGGTGGTGACTGCATCATGTTATGGGTGTGCTTGTCATCGGCAAGGACTAGGGAGTTTTTTTTTTTTTAGGATAAAAATAAACGGTATAGAGCTAAGCACAGGCAAAATCTTAGAGGAAAACCTGGTTCAGTCTGCTTTCCAACAGACACTGTGAGATTAATTCACCTTTCAGCAGGACAATAACCTTAAACACAAGGCTAAATATACACTGGAGTTGGTTACCAAGACGACATTGAATGTTCCTGACTGGCCTAGTTACAGTTTGACTTAAATTGGCTTGAAAATCTATGGCAAGACTTGAAAATATCTGTCTAGCAATGATCAACAACCAACTTGACAGAGCTGAAATGGGTAAATATTGTACAATCCAGGTGTGTGGAAAGCTCTTAGAAACTTACCCAGAAAGACTCACAGCTGTAAATCACTGTCAAAGCTGAATACTTATGGAAATTAGATATTGCTGCATTTCATTTTCAATAAATTAGCAAAATTGTCTAAAAACATATTTTTGCTTTGTCATGATGGGGTATTGTGTGTAGATGGGCGAGAAAAACACTATTTAATCTATTTTGAATTCAGGCTGAAACACAACATGTGAATAAGGCAATTATTTCTGAAGGCACTGTATATACATACAGGGTCAGTTTATTACCATATTAACACTGTGCAGGGATACTGGAGTGATAGAGGTAGATATGTAGAGGGGTAAACATACTATATACAGGCTCAGTTCAGTACCATACTATATACAGGCTCAGTTCAGTACCATATTAACAATGTGCAGGGACACTGGAGTGATAGAGGTAGATATGTAGAGGGGTAAACATACTATATACATGGTCAGTTCATTACCATATTAACAATGTGCAGGGACACTGGAGTGATAGAGGTAGATATGTAGAGGGGTAAACATACTATATACAGGGTCAGTTCAGTACCATATTAACAATGTGCAGGGACACTGGAGTGATAGAGGTAGATATGTAGAGGGGTAAACATACTATATACAGGGTCAGTTCAGTACCATATTAACAATGTGCAGGGACACTGGAGTGATAGAGGTAGATATGTAGAGGGGTAAACATACTATATACAGGGTCAGTTCAGTACCATATTAACAATGTGCAGGGATAGAGGTAGATATGTAGAGGGGTAAACATACTATACACAGGGAATTCTAACAGTCAATTATGTTAGCTGTGTATCAGTCTGATGGCTTGGGGATAGAAGCTGTGTATCAGTCTGATGGCTTGGGGATAGAAGCTGTGTATCAGTCTGATGGCTTGGGGATAGAAGCTGTGTATCAGTCTGATGGCTTGGGGACAGAAGCTGTGTATCAGTCTGATGGCTTGGGGACAGAAGCTGTGTATCAGTCTGATGGCTTGGGGATAGAAGCTGTGTATCAGTCTGATGGCTTGGGGATAGAAGCTGTGTATCAGTCTGATGGCTTGGGGATAGAAGCTGTGTATCAGTCTGATGGCTTGGGGATGGAAGCTGTGTATCAGTCTGATGGCTTGGGGATGGAAGCTGTGTATCAGTCTGATGGCTTGGGGATGGAAGCTGTGTATCAGTCTGATGGCTTGGGGATAGAAGCTGTGTATCAGTCTGATGGCTTGGGGATAGAAGCTGTGTATCAGTCTGATGGCTTGGGGATAGAAGCTGTGTATCAGTCTGATGGCTTGGGGATAGAAGCTGTGTATCAGTCTGATGGCTTGGGGACAGAAGCTGTGTATCAGTCTGATGGCTTGGGGATGGAAGCTGTGTATCAGTCTGATGGCTTGGGGATAGAAGCTGTGTATCAGTCTGATGGCTTGGGGATAGAAGCTGTGTATCAGTCTGATGGCTTGGGGATAGAAGCTGTTCAGGAACCTGCTGGTGTCAGACTTGATGCATCGGTACCGCTTGCCGTGCAGAAGAGAGAACCGTCTATGGTTTGGGCGTGTCATTCCATTCATTACCCTCCCTACCTCCTGTGTGTGTGTGTGTGTGTGTGTGTGTGTGTGTGTGTGTGTGTGTGTGTGTGTGTGTGTGTGTGTGTGTGTGTGACGTACTGTGAATGTCTTCTTTATGTAAGGGCCTCCTGGGGTCTGCAGCTCCTCAGGACTCACTTGCCTCTTCAACACTGAAAGGCAAACACACTGTAAGTACTGACACACACACACGAGTTGGGGAGGATAATGAATGTAATGACACACACACACACCCGCTGCAGAACATTCCTCCTGCAGCAGTAACTATAGTCTCATCATGTTGTCCTGTGTGCAGGAGGAGGACAACATGGCTACTGTTGAACATCCTCCTGCAGCAGTAACTACAGTCTCATCATGTTGTCCTGTGTGCAGGAGGAGGACAACATGGCTACTGTTGAACATTCCTCCTGCAGCAGTAACTACAGTCTCATCATGTTGTCCTGTGTGCAGGAGGAGGACAACATGGCTACTGTTGAACATTCCTCCTGCAGCAGTAACTACAGTCTCATCATGTTGTCCTGTGTGCAGGAGGAGGACAACATGGCTACTGTTGAACATCCTCCTGCAGCAGTAACTACAGTCTCATCATGTTGTCCTGTGTGCAGGAGGAGGACAACATGGCTACTGTTGAACATTCCTCCTGCAGCAGTAACTACAGTCTCATCATGTTGTCCTGTGTGCAGGAGGAGGACAACATGGCTAATGTTGAACATTCCTCCTGCAGCAGTAACTACAGTCTCATCATGTTGTCCTGTGTGCAGGAGGAGGACAACATGGCTACTGTTGAACATTCCTCCTGCAGCAGTAACTATAGTCTCATCATGTTGTCCTGTGTGCAGGAGGAGGACAACATGGCTACTGTTGAACATTCCTCCTGCAGCAGTAACTACAGTCTCATCATGTTGTCCTGTGTGCAGGAGGAGGACAACATGGCTACTGTTGAACATCCTCCTGCAGCAGTAACTATAGTCTCATCATGTTGTCCTGTGTGCAGGAGGAGGACAACATGGCTACTGTTGAACATTCCTCCTGCAGCAGTAACTATAGTCTCATCATGTTGTCCTGTGTGCAGGAGGAGGACAACATGGCTACTGTTGAACATCCTCCTGCAGCAGTAACTATAGTCTCATCATGTTGTCCTGTGTGCAGGAGGAGGACAACATGGCTACTGTTGAACATTCCTCCTGCAGCAGTAACTATAGTCTCATCATGTTGCCCTGTGTGCAGGAGGAGGACAACATGGCTACTGTTGAACATTCCTCCTGCAGCAGTAACTACAGTCTCATCATGTTGCCCTGTGTGCAGGAGGAGGACAACATGGCTACTGTTGAACATTCCTCCTGCAGCAGTAACTATAGTCTCATCATGTTGTCCTGTGTGCAGGAGGAGGACAACATGGCTACTGTTGAACATCCTCCTGCAGCAGTAACTACAGTCTCATCATGTTGCCCTGTGTGCAGGAGGAGGACAACATGGCTACTGTTGAACATTCCTCCTGCAGCAGTAACTACAGTCTCATCATGTTGTCCTGTGTGCAGGAGGAGGACAACATGGCTAATGTTGAACATTCCTCCTGCAGCAGTAACTATAGTCTCATCATGTTGTCCTGTGTGCAGGAGGAGGACAACATGGCTACTGTTGAACATTCCTCCTGCAGCAGTAACTACAGTCTCATCATGTTGTCCTGTGTGCAGGAGGAGGACAACATGGCTAATGTTGAACATTCCTCCTGCAGCAGTAACTATAGTCTCATCATGTTGTCCTGTGTGCAGGAGGAGGACAACATGGCTAATGTTGAACATTCCTCCTGCAGCAGTAACTATAGTCTCATCATGTTGTCCTGTGTGCAGGAGGAGGACAACATGGCTACTGTTGAACATCCTCCTGCAGCAGTAACTATAGTCTCATCATGTTGTCCTGTGTGCAGGAGGAGGACAACATGGCTAATGTTGTTTAAAGGACCAGAGGAAAGCACGCAGTCACATGACCGTGCCTCAATGGAAACAATTTCCCTGTTTCCTAGAGCTGGTTTTAAGACATTCAGTGTGTGGTGTGTGGTGTGTGTGTGGTGTGTGTGTGTGTGTGTGTGTGTGTGTGTGTGTGTGTGTGTGTATCCGTCCGTGTCTGTCTCTGCTCATAGTGGTGTGACCATAAACTCAGACAGGAGGAGAAACATCCACAGAGAACAATGGATCTGCATCCTAACACGTTATATTTCAACTGAAGGAAATATGTTACAGGTAGCTACTGTATACTCAGTATAGTACTGAGGAGATGAATACAGGTAGCTACTGTACACTCAGTATAGTACTGTTGAGATGAATACAGGTAGCTACTGTACACTCAGTATAGTACTGTTGAGATGAATACAGGTAGCTACTGTACACTCAGTATAGTACTGTTGAGATGAATACAGGTAGCTACTGTACACTCAGTATAGTACTGTTGAGATGAATACAGGTAGCTACTGTACACTCAGTATAGTACTGTTGAGATGAATACAGGTAACTACTGTACACTCGGTATAGTACTGTTGAGATGAATACAGGTAACTACTGTACACTCAGTATAGTACTGTTGAGATGAATACAGGTAACTACTGTACACTCAGTATAGTACTGTTGAGATGAATACAGGTAACTACTGTACACTCAGTATAGTACTGTTGAGGAGATGAATACAGGTAACTACTGTACACTCAGTATAGTACTGTTGAGATGAATACAGGTAACTACTGTACACTCAGTATAGTACTGTTGAGATGAATACAGGTAACTACTGTACACTCAGTATAGTACTGTTGAGATGAATACAGGTAACTACTGTACACTCAGTATAGTACTGTTGAGATGAATACAGGTAACTACTGTACACTCAGTATAGTACTGTTGAGATGAACACAGGTAACTACTGTACACTCGGTATAGTACTGTTGAGATGAACACAGGTAACTACTGTACACTCGGTATAGTACTGTTGAGATGAACACAGGTAACTACTGTACACTCGGTATAGTACTGTTGAGATGAACACAGGTAACTACTGTACACTCGGTATAGTACTGTTGAGATGAACACAGGTAACTACTGTACACTCGGTATAGTACTGTTGAGATGAACACAGGTAACTACTGTACACTCGGTATAGTACTGTTGAGATGAACACAGGTAACTACTGTACACTCGGTATAGTACTGTTGAGATGAACACAGGTAACTACTGTACACTCGGTATAGTACTGTTGAGATGAATACAGGTAACTACTGTACACTCGGTATAGTACTGTTGAGATGAATACAGGTAACTACTGTACACTCGGTATAGTACTGTTGAGATGAATACAGGTAACTACTGTACACTCGGTATAGTACTGTTGAGATGAATACAGGTAACTACTGTACACTCAGTATAGTACTGTTGAGATGAACATACAGTGCATTTGGAAAGTATTCAGACCCCCTTCACTTTTTTTGTTCTTGGAGAACTTCAATGCTGCAGAAATGTTTTGGTACCCTTCCCCAGATCTGTGCCTCGACACAATCCTGTCTCTTAGCTATATGTACAAATCCTTCGACCTCATGGCTTGGTTTTTGCTCTGACATGCATTGTCAACTGTGGGACCTTTTATAGACAGATGTGCCCCTTTCCAAATCATGTCCAATCAATTTAATTTACCACAGGTGGACTCCAATCAAGTTGTAGAAACATCTCAAGGATGATCAATGGAAACAGGATGCACCTGAGGTCAACTGAGTCTCATAGCAAAGGGTCTGCAAACTTATGTAAATAAGCTATTTCTGTTATTTTTAATACATTTGTAAAAATGTCATTAAGGGGTATTGTATGTAGATCGATGAGGAACAAAAACGATGTAATCCATTTTAGAATAAGGCTGTAACGTAACAAAATGTGGAAAAAGTTTAGGGGTCTGAATACTTCCCGAATGCAGTGTAGGTAGCTACTGTACACTCAGTATAGACGAACTCTATCAACACTTATAACCAACGTCCTTCAAACTCAAACCGGTTCTCTTGCCCACCCACAATTCCTTGTTTTGGTGGTAGCAGCACTGAGTCAGTATGAAAGGGTTCCTCTCTTCCTAGAGAGTGACTCACTAACGTTGACCTCAGGCAACCTCTGGACACTGCAGTGACCTAGATTCTCTTCCACCCTACAGCTGGAATACAGGAAGAATAGAGCTGTGTTCAGGGAGGCCGCAGCCATAGAAATACAATTACAAGAACAGCCTCCCTACTCAAGTCAATGAGGCCATGATGAGTGATCTGGGACCACTAATGGAATCTACAGGCTTAAGCCTCTCACAACTCTCACCAATCAGACGTTACGTGATCCCTCTCGCCAAACAGACGGCGTCCCTCTCGCCAAACAGACGGCGTCCCTCTCGCCAAACAGACGGCGTCCCTCTCGCCAAACAGACGGCGTCCCTCTCGCCAAACAGACGGCGTCCCTCTCGCCAAACAGACGGCGTCCCTCTCGCCAAACAGACGGCGTCCCTCTCGCCAAACAGACGGCGTCCCTCTCGCCAAACAGACGGCGTCCCTCTCGCCAAACAGACGGCGTCCCTCTCAACACTCATTTACATGACATTGAGTCATTTAGCAGACACTCCTATCCAGATCTACTTACTGTTAGTGCAGTCATCTACAGATAGCTGGGTGAGACAACCACATATCACAGTAATAGCTGGGTGAGACAACCACATATCACAGTAATAGCTGGGTGAGACAACCACATATCACAGTAATAGCTGGGTGAGACAACCACATATCACAGTAATAGCTGGGTGAGACAACCACATATCACAGTAATAGCTGGGTGAGACAACCACATATCACAGTAATAGCTGGGTGAGACAACCACATATCACAGTAATAGCTGGGTGAGACAACCACATATCACAGTAATAGCTGGGTGAGACAACCACATATCACAGTAATAGCTGGGTGAGACAACCACATATCACAGTAATAGCTGGGTGAGACAACCACATATCACAGTAATAGCTGGGTGAGACAACCACATATCACAGTAATAGCTGGGTGAGACAACCACATATCACAGTAATAGCTGGGTGAGACAACCACATATCACAGTAATAGCTGGGTGAGACAACCACATATCACAGTAATAGCTGGGTGAGACAACCACATATCACAGTAATAGCTGGGTGAGACAACCACATATCACAGTAATAGCTGGGTGAGACAACCACATATCACAGTAATAGCTGGGTGAGACAACCACATATCACAGTAATAGCTGGGTGAGACAACCACATATCACAGTAATAGCTGGGTGAGACAACCACATATCACAGTAATAGCTGGGTGAGACAACCACATATCACAGTAATAGCTGGGTGAGACAACCACATATCACAGTAAGTACATTTTCCCCCCAAAAAGTAAGTTTGTTTTGTCAAGTGTTGTCAATCGCACTTTAATCCCATACATTTCCTCAACGCCTATTTAAATCACCAAGGCTCATCTATAGCTACAGAGGAAAAATAGCAGGAAGGGGCAGGAAGCTGAGAGCAGCTGCCTGCATTTCTCACCCTCACCTCCCAGTGTTGGGGACTTACTGAGAAAAACACTTCCAATCTTTTCCAAGAATCTGATTCAAAGACTTCCTGTGTATTCCAGAACAATTGTATATAGCCTCTCTCTGGCCTTCCAGCTCCTCTCCTCCATATGGCTGCTGAGTGTTTAAATCTCCTTTAAAAATGGACAGAGACAGAACACAGGCCTAAACCTTTAAATGGACAGAGAGAACACAGGCCTAAACCTTTAAATGGACAGAGAGAACACAGGCCTAAACCTTTAAATGGACAGAGAGACCACAGGACTAAACCTTTAAATGGACAGAGAGAGAACACAGGCCTAAACCTTTAAATGGACAGAGAGAACACAGGCCTAAACCTTTAAATGGACAGAGAGAGAACACAGGCCTAAACCTTTAAATGGACAGAGAGACCACAGGACTAAACCTTTAAATGGACAGAGAGAGAACACAGGCCTAAACCTTTAAATGGACAGAGAGAGAACACAGGCCTAAACCTTTAAATGGACAGAGAGAGAACACAGGCCTAAACCTTTAAATGGACAGAGAGACCACAGGACTAAACCTTTAAATGGACAGAGAGACCACAGGACTAAACCTTTAAATGGACAGAGAGAACACAGGCCTAAACCTTTAAATGGACAGAGAGAGACCACAGGACTAAACCTTTTCCTCTGTATTGTGAAAAGCTAGTAATTCACCAAAAAGGCTGAGGAGGAGTTGAGAGGATCTGAGTTAAACTAAATCACATCTGCTTTAGTTTATCACTTTAGTAAGCTTTTAGTAGCTCGTCTAAATATACATGCCAACCTCCATGTGCCAGTTGGTTGTAAAAGAGTAATCTATCAGATATGATAAACACGTCCATGTTGTGAATGAACAGTATGTGAATAATCAGTGTATTGTTCTGGGTCAAAGCCTGTGTCCCGGTGTAAGGCAGTGACAAGGTCTTTTTATTCCAGCTGTTACAACCCGTTGTGACCACGGCAGAGACCCCCGCTCCGTTCTGACCACGGCAGAGACCCCCGCTCCGTTCTGACCACGGCAGAGACCCCCGCTCCGTTCTGACCACGGCAGAGACCCCCGCTCCGTTCTGACCACGGCAGAGACCCCCGCTCCGTTGCGACCACGGCAGAGACCCCCGCTCCGTTGCGACCACGGCAGAGACCCCCGCTCCGTTGCGACCACGGCAGAGACCCCCGCTCCGTTGCGACCACGGCAGAGACCCCCGCTCCGTTCTGACCACGGCAGAGACCCCCGCTCCGTTCTGACCACGGCAGAGACCCCCGCTCCGTTCTGACCACGGCAGAGACCCCCGCTCCGTTGCGACCACGGCAGAGACCCCCGCTCCGTTGCGGCCACGGCAGAGACCCCCGCTCCGTTGCGGCCACGGCAGAGACCCCCGCTCCGTTGCTGCCACGGCAGAGACCCCCGCTCCGTTGCTGCCACGGCAGAGACCCCCGCTCCGTTCTGACCACGGCAGAGACCCCCGCTCCGTTCTGACCACGGCAAAGACCCCCGCTCCGTTCTGACCACGGCAAAGACCCCCGCTCCGTTCTGACCACGGCAAAGACCCCCGCTCCGTTGCAATGCTGCTGACTGCTGGGATTTGTCGTAGGGGGGGGGGGGGGGTGACGGTATAAACAGTCCCCCTCTGTCCCGGTGACGTGTGACGGTATAAACAGGCCCCCTCTGTCCCGGTGACGTGTGACGGTATAAACAGGCCCCCTCTGTCCCGGTGACGTGTGACGGTATAAACAGGCCCCCTCTGTCCCGGTGACGTGTGACGGTATAAACAGGCCCCCTCTGTCCCGGTGACGTGTGACGGTATAAACAGGCCCCCTCTGTCCCGGTGACGTGTGACGGTATAAACAGGCCCCCTCTGTCCCGGTGACGTGTGACGGTATAAACAGGCCACCTCTGTCCCGGTGACGTGTGACGGTATAAACAGGCCCCCTCTGTCCCGGTGACGTGTGACGGTATAAACAGGCCCCCTCTGTCCCGGTGACGTGTGACGGTATAAACAGGCCCCCTCTGTCCCGGTGACGTGTGACGGTATAAACAGGCCCCCTCTGTCCCGGTGACGTGTGACGGTATAAACAGGCCCCCTCTGTCCCGGTGACGTGTGACGGTATAAACAGGCCCCCTCTGTCCCGGTGACGTGTGACGGTATAAACAGGCCCCCTCTGTCCCGGTGACGTGTGACGGTATAAACAGGCCCCCTCTGTCCCGGTGACGTGCGACGATATAAACAGTCCCCCTCTGTCCCGGTGACGTGTGACGATATAAACAGTCCCCCTCTGTCTCAGTGGGGAGTGCAGCACCTCAGGCTGGCCTGCTGGTGTAAGTCCCAAGCTGCCCCACAGTGAGTGATTGTGTGTATATGTGTGTGTGTGTTGTGTGGTGTGTGGTGTGTGGTGTGTGGTGTGTGTGTATATGACTGCCAACTAACAGCTACTCCCCCTGTTCCAGCTCTTGCTAGAACAACCCTTATTGGGTCATATGGTTCATACTGTAGACACTTTTCATTTCTCATGTTCTAGGTGACGGTAGGTCAGGGGAGAGTTCAACAGGAAGACATAGAAGGACTCCCCCGTGGCTAACCTCAAATATCCAGGCACGCTCGCACACGAGCTGATGAAACGTTTACCGAACCCTGACCTCAAACCCTGTCACCCACATCTTTCCCCTGACCTAACCCTGACCTCAAACCCTGTCACCCACAACTTTCCCCTGACCTAACCCTGGCCTCAAACCCTGTCACCCACAACGTTCCCCTGACCTAACCCTGGCCTCAAACCCTGTCACCCACAACGTTCCCCTGACCTAACCCTGGCCTCAAACCCTGTCACCATCAACTTTCCCCTGACCTAACCCTGGCCTCAAACCCTGTCACCCACAACGTTCCCCTGACCTCAAACCCTGACCTCAAACCCTGTCACCATCAACTTTCCCCTGACCTAACCCTGGCCTCAAACCCTGTCCTCAAACCCTGTCACCCACAACGTTCCCCTGACCTCAAACCCTGTCACCCACAACTTTCCCCTGACCTAACCCTGGCCTCAAACCCTGTCACCCACAACGTTCCCCTGACCTAACCCTGGCCTCAAACCCTGTCACCCACAACTTTCCCCTGACCTAACCCTGGCCTCAAACCCTGTCACCCACAACGTTCCCCTGACCTAACCCTGGCCTCAAACCCTGTCACCATCAACTTTCCCCTGACCTAACCCTGGCCTCAAACCCTGTCCTCAAACGTTGTCACCCACAACGTTCCCCTGATCTCAAACCCTGACCTCAAACCCTGTCACCATCAACTTTCCCCTGACCTAACCCTGGCCTCAAACCCTGTCCTCAAACCCTGTCACCCACAACGTTCCCCTGACCTCAAACCCTGACCTCAAACCCTGTCACCCACAACTTTCCCCTGACCTAACCCTGGCCTCAAACCCTGTCACCCACAACATTCCCCTGACCAAACCCTGTCACCCACAACGTTCCCCTGACCTAACCCTGGCCTCAAACCCTGTCACCATCAACTTTCCCCTGACCTAACCCTGGCCTCAAACCCTGACCTCAAACCCTGTCACCCGCAACTTTCCCCTGACCTAACCCTGACCTCAAACCCTGTCACCCACAACGTTCCCCTGACCTAACCCTGGCCTCAAACCCTGTCACCCACACAACTTTCAACAGCCGCTTTCAACACCCTTCTCTCTCGTTTAGAGAAATAGGAGAACACAATGTCCCGAAGAATCTCATACTTTAACACACAGCTACACACAGCTTAAGAATAACATGTGTTCCATCTTTTAAACAGCAGTCTTCAATAGAAACACAGCCTCCTATACAAGACTAGAGCCTGGATATCTGAAACACAGGTCTCCTATACAAGACCAGAGCCTGGATATCTGAAACACAGGTCTCCTATACAAGACTAGAGCCTGGATATCTGAAACACAGGTCTCCTATACAAGACTAGAGCCTGGATATCTGAAACACAGCCTCCTATACAAAACTAGAGCCTGGATATCTGAAACACAGCCTCCTATACAAGACTAGAGCCTGGATATCTGAAACA
>NC_052311.1:74111783-74241783 GCF_016432855.1 Salvelinus namaycush
GCAGAAAACCCTCACATAGATGTTTTGGTCAGGAACCAAAGCCAGCAGCAGGTATCACACATCTGTAGGTTGTGGAAGGGCTGTTCCCTCGTTCCTTCCTCATTCCAGTGAATCTCAACGATAAGAGACAGACCAGCTAACTGGAGCGCAGAGGAACTCACAGTACTGCACTTTCCTCTGTAACCTTGGAAGATTCTATTTATTAGGAGTCGGTAAGCGTTTGATATCATTGTGTCGTCTGCCAGCTCCTGCTGAAGAGGATGTTAAAGGAATGTAGCGGACGAGGTTGTTCATTTAGCTGACGTCAGCTTCTCATTATGGGACTTAAAACCTACCTTCATCCACATACTATACAGCTCTCCCCCAGGTCCACAAACCTACTGACTGCCTTCATCCATATACTATACAGCTCTCCCTCAGGTCCACAAACCTACTGACTGCCTTCATCCATATACTATACAGCTCTCCCTCAGGTCCACAAACCTACTGACTGCCTTCATCCACATACTATACAGCTCTCCCTCAGGTCCACAAACCTACTGACTGCCTTCATCCACATACTATACAGCTCTCCCTCAGGTCCACAAACCTACTGACTGCCTTCATCCACATACTATACAGCTCTCCCTCAGGTCCACAAACCTACTGACTGCCTTCATCCATATACACTGCTCAAAAAAATAAAGGGAACACTTAAACAACACAATGTAACTCCAAGTCAATCACACTTCTTTGAAATAAAACTGTCCACTTAGGAAGCAACACTGATTGACAATACATTTCACATGCTGTTGTGCAAATGGAATAGACAAAAGGTGCAAATTATAGGCAATTAGCAAGACACCCCCAAAAAAGGAGTGATTCTGCAGGTGGTGACCAGAGACCACTTCTCAGTTCCTATGCTTCATGGCTGATGTTTTGGTCTCTTTTGAATGCTGGCGGTGCTCTCACTCTAGTGGTAGCATGAGACGGAGTCTACAACCCACACAAGTGGCTCAGGTAGTGCAGCTCATCCAGGATGGCACATCAATGCGAGCTGTGGCAAGAAGGTTTGCTGTGTCTGTCAGCGTAGTGTCCAGAGCATGGAGGCGCTACCAGGAGACAGGTCAGTACATCAGGAGACGTGGAGGAGGCCGTAGGAGGGCAACAACCCAGCAGCAGGACCGCTACCTCCGCCTTTGTGCAAGGAGGAGCACTGCCAGAGCCCTGCAAAATGACCTCCAGCAGGCCACAAATGTGCATGTGTCAGCATATGGTCTCACAAGGGGTCTGAGGATCTCATCTCGGTACCTAATGGCAGTCAGGCTACCTCTGGCGAGCACATGGAGGGCTGTGCGGCCCCACAAAGAAATGCCACCCCACACCATGACTGACCCACCGCCAAACCGGTCATGCTGGAGGATGTTGCAGGCAGCAGAACGTTCTCCACGGCGTCTCCAGACTCTGTCACGTCTGTCACATGTGCTCATGTGCTCAGTGTGAACCTGCTTTCATCTGTGAAGAGCACAGGGCGCCAGTGGCGAATTTGCCAATCTTGGTGTTCTCTGGCAAATGCCAAACGTCCTGCACGGTGTTGGGCTGTAAGCACTACCCCCACCTGTGGACGTCGGGCCCTCATACCACCCTCATGGAGTCTGTTTCTGACCGTTTGAGCAGACACATGCACATTTGTGGCCTGCTGGAGGTCATTTTGCAGGGCTCTGGCAGTGCTCCTCCTTGCATAAAGGCAGAGGTAGCGGTCCTGCTGCTGGGTTGTTGCCCTCCTACGGCCTCCTCCACGTCTCCTGATGTACTGGCCTGTCTCCTGGTAGCGCCTCCATGCTCTGGACACTACGCTGACAGACACAGCAAACCTTCTTGCCACAGCTCGCATTGATGTGCCATCCTGGATGAGCTGCACTACCTGAGCCACTTGTGTGGGTTGTAGACTCCGTCTCATGCTACCACTAGAGTGAAAGCACCGCCAGCATTCAAAAGTGAACAAAACATCAGCCAGGAAGCATCGGAACTGAGAAGTGGTCTGTGGTCACCACCTGCAGAATCACTCCTTTATTGGGGGTGTCTTGCTAATTGCCTATAATTTCCACCTTTTGTCTATTCCATTTGCACAACAGCATGTGAAATTTATTGTCAATCAGTGTTGCTTCCTAAGTGGACAGTTTGATTTCACAGAAGTGTGATTGACTTGGAGTTACATTGTGTTGTTTAAGTGTTCCCTTTATTTTTTTGAGCAGTGTACTATACAGCTCTCCCTCAGGTCCACAAACCTACTGACTGCCTTCATCCACATACTATACAGCTCTCCCTCAGGTCCACAAACCTACTGACTGCCTTCATCCACATACTATACAGCTCTCCCTCAGGTCCACAAACCTACTGACTGCCTTCATCCATATACTATACAGCTCTCCCTCAGGTCCACAAACCTACTGACTGCCTTCATCCACATACTATACAGCTCTCCCTCAGGTCCACAAACCTACTGACTGCCTTCATCCATATACTATACAGCTCTCCCTCAGGTCCACAAACCTACTGACTGCCTTCATCCACATACTATACAGCTCTCCCTCAGGTCCACAAACCTACTGACTGCCTTCATCCATATACTATACAGCTCTCCCTCAGGTCCACAAACCTACTGACTGCCTTCATCCACATACTATACAGCTCTCCCTCAGGTCCACAAACCTACTGACTGCCTTCATCCACATACTATACAGCTCTCCCTCAGGTCCACAAACCTACTGACTGCCTTCATCCACATACTATACAGCTCTCCCTCAGGTCCACAAACCTGACTGCCTTCATCCATATACTATACAGCTCTCCCTCAGGTCCACAAACCTACTGATGGCCTTCATCCACATACTATACAGCTCTCCCTCAGGTCCACAAACCTACTGACTGCCTTCATCCATATACTATACAGCTCTCCCTCAGGTCCACAAACCTACTGACTGCCTTCATCCATATACTATACAGCTCTCCCTCAGGTCCACAAACCTACTGACTGCCTTCATCCACATACTATACAGCTCTCCCTCAGGTCCACAAACCTACTGACTGCCTTCATCCATATACTATACAGCTCTCCCTCAGGTCCACAAACCTACTGACTGCCTTCATCCACATACTATACAGCTCTCCCTCAGGTCCACAAACCTACTGACTGCCTTCATCCATATACTATACAGCTCTCCCTCAGGTCCACAAACCTGACTGCCTTCATCCATATACTATACAGCTCTCCCTCAGGTCCACAAACCTACTGACTGCCTTCATCCATATACTATACAGCTCTCCCTCAGGTCCACAAACCTACTGACTGCCTTCATCCACATACTATACAGCTCTCCCTCAGGTCCACAAACCTACTGACTGCCTTCATCCATATACTATACAGCTCTCCCTCAGGTCCACAAACCTACTGACTGCCTTCATCCATATACTATACAGCTCTCCCTCAGGTCCACAAACCTACTGACTGCCTTCATCCATATACTATACAGCTCTCCCTCAGGTCCACAAACCTACTGACTGCCTTCATCCACATACTATACAGCTCTCCCTCAGGTCCACAAACCTACTGATGGCCTTCATCCACATACTATACAGCTCTCCCTCAGGTCCACAAACCTACTGATGGCCTTCATCCATATACTATACAGCTCTCCCTCAGGTCCACAAACCTACTGACTGCCTTCATCCACATACTATACAGCTCTCCCTCAGGTCCACAAACCTACTGACTGCCTTCATCCATATACTATACAGCTCTCCCTCAGGTCCACAAACCTACTGATGGCCTTCATCCACATACTATACAGCTCTCCCTCAGGTCCACAAACCTACTGACGGCCTTCATCCACATACTATACAGCTCTCCCTCAGGTCCACAAACCTACTGACTGCCTTCATCCATATACTATACAGCTCTCCCTCAGGTCCACAAACCTACTGACGGCCTTCATCCATATACTATACAGCTCTCCCTCAGGTCCACAAACCTACTGATGGCCTTCATCCATATACTATACAGCTCTCCCTCAGGTCCACAAACCTACTGACTGCCTTCATCCACATACTATACAGCTCTCCCTCAGGTCCACAAACCTACTGACTGCCTTCATCCATATACTATACAGCTCTCCCTCAGGTCCACAAACCTACTGACTGCCTTCATCCATATACTATACAGCTCTCCCTCAGGTCCACAAACCTACTGACTGCCTTCATCCATATACTATACAGCTCTCCCTCAGGTCCACAAACCTACTGACTGCCTTCATCCATATACTATACAGCTCTCCCTCAGGTCCACAAACCTACTGACTGCCTTCATCCATATACTATACAGCTCTCCCTCAGGTCCACAAACCTACTGACTGCCTTCATCCATATACTATACAGCTCTCCCTCAGGTCCACAAACCTACTGACTGCCTTCATCCACATACTATACAGCTCTCCCTCAGGTCCACAAACCTACTGACTGCCTTCATCCACATACTATACAGCTCTCCCCCAGGTCCACAAACCTACTGACTGCCTTCATCCACATACTATACAGCTCTCCCTCAGGTCCACAAACCTACTGACTGCCTTCATCCACATACTATACAGCTCTCCCTCAGGTCCACAAACCTACTGACTGCCTTCATCCACATACTATACAGCTCTCCCTCAGGTCCACAAACCTACTGACTGCCTTCATCCATATACTATACAGCTCTCCCTCAGGTCCACAAACCTACTGACGGCCTTCATCCATATACTATACAGCTCTCCCTCAGGAGTAACCCTAACCCTGATGTTGATATGTGTAAACCCTAAGGGTTATAGTGGGATTCAGCCCCAGTCTGACAGTAGATAGTGAGTAGGGAGTAGGGGCTAAGGGTTATAGTGGGATTCAGCCCCAGTCTGACAGTAGATAGTGAGTAGGGGCTAAAGGTTGTAGTGGAATTCGGCCCCAGTGTGACTGTAGATGGTGAGTAGGGGCTAAGGGTTATAGTGGGATTCGGCTCCAGTGTGACTGTAGATGGTGTGGGTACAACAACTCCTGCTGTAAAAAGGGCTTTATAAAGAAATTTGATTGCTAGACATTGAGGTTTACCAGACAGGAAGCTGGTGTTGCCTCCCTCTGGGTTCTGTTTGCGGAGACAGAAGGGGCTGTCGTGGCTCTCTGGGATGGTACGGCAGCGCTCGTTCAGCAGCTCCATCAGACGCCGTCTCCTTCTGAAGTTCAGTCTGAACTGGTACAGCAGCCCTCCATCCACAAAGTGCTGCTTGTTGGTCACTGTCAGGGAGAAACACAGAACAAAACCATTGTTTAGGATCGGTTACTGTTTCATATAACCGACTGTAAATCCCGTTAACTACAGTTACCGACTGTAAATCCCGGTAACGACTGTAAATCCCGTTAACGACTGTAAATCCCGTTAACTACAGTTACTGACTGTAAATCCCGGTAACTACAGTTACCGACTGTAAATCCCGGTAACTACAGTTACCGACTGTAAATCACTGTAAATCCCGGTAACTACAGTAACTGACTGTAAATCCTGTTAACTACAGTAACTGACTGTAAATCCCGGTAACTACAGTAACTGACTGTAAATCCCGTTAACTACAGTAACTGACTGTAAATCCTGTTAACTACAGTTACGGACTGTAAATCACTGTAAATCCTGTTAACTACAGTTACGGACTGTAAATCCCGGTAACTACAGTAACTGACTGTAAATCCTGTTAACTATAGAACAGGAGGTAGTTCAGTTCTAAATCCTGTAACTCTTCAATTATTCCCATCAGACAGAACACCTCTGATGGTGCCTCCAATGCCAGTAATCAGCTAAGTCTCTTAGGGTTGGACACACACACACTCTCCCTCTCGTAGCTTGGGCCGTCATTGTGCCAACACTCACTTGGCTAACGCTCAGTACGGGGGAGGCTCTGAATGCCCCTTAAATCTCCAAATCCCTTGAAAGACATAAAACCAACTCTGACTGACTATACGACTAAAGCCATCCAGGAATCAAAATCTGACTGTCACTTGTGTAACTAAGCCATAAAGCCTGCATAACTGTGCCAAGGGGTTAGGACTCAGGATTTAAAGGAACACTCCACCCAAAAACAATATTTTGGTATTTGTTTCATTAGTCCATTGCTGATATAGTCCCAAAATGTTTTGCATGTCAGCAAACAAGTTTTCAAGATATATAAAAACTTTCAAAATACAGAAATACAGCCGGTATGTTCTACTTACTAGGTTGGTTATGGATGCACCTTGTGATGCTATAAAGCTGCTGCTGTGACTGTATGAAGTGTTTCTGATCCTGTGGTTTATAGTGATGGATTGAAATATCCCTCATCTGAGGGTTTTTTTTTATCCCAGGAGGAAGTGTTCTCCTTACGTTAGTAGAGTGACAGTCCATTGCAATTTCCCCGTCTAAAAACACAGCAGTTACCACAGACACATTTCAGCAATCCAAATAGTCCATAATGATTCAATCATAATCTGGTCCGTAACCAACAGTTTCTGATTATGTTTCGGCACCTGGTGCCCCAAAAGGGGACGTTCAGGATTAAAGGGGGTTGATTATGTTTCAGCACCTGGTGCCCCAAAAGGGGACGATCAGGATTAAAGGGGGTTGATTATGTTTCGGCACCTGGTTCCCCAAAAGGGGACGATCAGGATTAAAGGGGGTTGATTATGTTTCAGCACCTGGTGCCCCAAAAGGGGACGGTCAGGATTAAAGGGGGTTGATTATGTTTCAGCACTTGGTGCCCCAAAAGGGGACGATCAGGATTAAAGGGGGTTGATTATGTTTCAGCACCTTGTGCCCCAAAAGGGGACGATCAGGATTAAAGGGGGTTGATTATGTTTCAGCACCTGGTGCCCCAAAAGGGGACGGTCAGGATTAAAGGGGGTTGATTATGTTTCAGCACCTGGTGCCCCAAAAGGAGACGATCAGGATTAAAGGGGGTTGATTACGTTTCAGCACCTTGTGCCCCAAAAGGGGACGATCAGGATTAAAGGGGGTTGATTATGTTTCAGCACCTTGTGCCCCAAAAGGGGACGATCAGGATTAAAGGGGGTTGATTATGTTTCAGCACCTGGTGCCCCAAAAGGGGACGATCAGGATTAAAGAGGGTTGATTATGTTTCAGCACCTGGTGCCCCAAAAGGGGACGATCAGGATTAAAGGGGGTTGATTATGTTTCAGCACCTGGTGCCCCAAAAGGGGACGATCAGGATTAAAGGGGGTTGATTATGTTTCAGCACCTGGTGCCCCAAAAGGGGACGATCAGGATTAAAGGGGGTTGATTATGTGTATTCAGAACGCTTGTTGCCATGGTGTTGATTCACAAAGATCTAAATATCAGCTGACTGTAATTCAAATATAATCGAACCAAACAACATGTTCAGTGACTCTAGGTTATGTGTATTCATCCGCCCATTGACTCGGTTGCACATGGTGTTGAGCCACGAAGATCAAATCAGCAGCTCTCTGTGTGAGTCCATCAACCAGGAATGCAGTGATTGTGTGGGGCAACTGACCCAAAACAACCCACAATGTGGATCCATCCAGGCAGGGCTGCTATTGTTCTACAGTTCAGCCATTTAAAGTATGCAGTGTGTGTGTGTGTGTGTGTGTGTACGCTGCCGGGTGCGCGCGTGCATGCATGTGTGTATTGTTATGATGTGGGGGAAGGTTAGTGTTAGGACATAGACACACTACCATGGCACACTTCCACACTCCAACCCCAGGTGGCAGCGCCAACCGGGTCACGGCTGGGTTCTGTCAAGCAGCCTTGATAATTCCTCAGGAGCAAGTTATCAAGTTGATTCTGAGAGGCCAGAAGCATCTCAGTCTTTGTTCATTTCTTTGTAGTTAGGCCCCAGCCTCTGTAGTCAGGCCCTCGCCTCTGTAGTCAGGCCTCTGTAGTCAGGCCCTCGCCTCTGTAGTCAGGCCCTCGCCTCTGTAGTCAGGCCCTCGCCTCTGTAGTCAGGCCCTCGCCTCTGTAGTCAGGCCCTCGCCTCTGTAGTCAGGCCCTCGCCTCTGTAGTCAGGCCCTCGCCTCTGTAGTCAGGCCCTCGCCTCTGTAGTCAGGCCCTCGCCTCTGTAGTCAGGCCCTCGCCTCTGTAGTCAGGCCCTCGCCTCTGTAGTCAGGCCCTCGCCTCTGTAGTCAGGCCCTCGCCTCTGTAGTCAGGCCCTCGCCTCTGTAGTCAGGCCCTCGCCTCTGTAGTCAGGCCCTCGCCTCTGTAGTCAGGCCCTCCGCTCTACAGTAGCTTGCTAGCTAGCTTGTGTTGGAAGATGTCAACATTGTGTGTGCAGCACGAAGTAGATCGCTGGTTGGTTAGAAGCATCATTTGTCAAAGATCCTTTCGGTGACTGGCTCCACTGTTTTATGATAGTTCTCCTGCCCATAGTCAAACTTCAGAAATACTGACTCCACTGTTTTATGATCGTTCTCCTGCCCATAGTCAAACTTCAGTAATACTGACTCCACTGTTTTATGATCGTTCTCCTGCCCATAGTCAAACTTCAGTAATACTGACTCCACTGTTTTATGATAGTTCTCCTGCCCATAGTCAAACTTCAGAAATACTGACTCCACTGTTTTATGATCGTTCTCCTGCCCATAGTCAAACTTCAGTAATACTGACTCTACTGTTTTATGATCGTTCTCCTGCCCATAGTCAAACTTCAGTAATACTGACTCCACTGTTTTATGATAGTTCTCCTGCCCATAGTCAAACTTCAGTAATACTGCCTCCACTGTTTTATGATCGTTCTCCTGCCCATAGTCAAACTTCAGTAATACTGACTCCACTGTTTTATGATCGTTCTCCTGCCCATAGTCAAACTTCAGTAATACTGACTCCACTGTTTTATGATAGTTCTCCTGCCCATAGTCAAACTTCAGTAATACTGACTCCACTGTTTTATGATAGTTCTCCTGCCCATAGTCAAACTTCAGTAATACTGACTCCACTGTTTTATGATCGTTCTCCTGCCCATAGTCAAACTTCAGTAATACTGCCTCCACTGTTTTATGATCGTTCTCCTGCCCATAGTCAAACTTCAGTAATACTGACTCCACTGTTTTATGATCGTTCTCCTGCCCATAGTCAAACTTCAGTAATACTGACTCCACTGTTTTATGATAGTTCTCCTGCCCATAGTCAAACTTCAGTAATACTGACTCCACTGTTTTATGATAGTTCTCCTGCCCATAGTCAAACTTCAGTAATACTGACTCCACTGTTTTATGATCGTTCTCCTGCCCATAGTCAAACTTCAGTAATACTGACTCCACTGTTTTATGATCGTTCTCCTGCCCATAGTCAAACTTCAGTAATACTGACTCCACTGTTTTATGATAGTTCTCCTGCCCATAGTCAAACTTCAGTAATACTGACTCCACTGTTTTATGATCGTTCTCCTGCCCATAGTCAAACTTCAGTAATACTGACTCCACTGTTTTATGATCGTTCTCCTGCCCATAGTCAAACTTCAGAAATACTGACTCCACTGTTTTATGATCGTTCTGGTGCCCATAGTCAAACTTCAGTAATACTGACTCCACTGTTTTATGATAGTTCTCCTGCCCATAGTCAAACTTCAGAAATACTTCTCATTGAAGCACAATCATCATTAGCTAGATGTCAAATGTGGCTACTAAAACTTACTCACAATTTGTTTCTTTTAAATAAAATAAATGGACATATTTACTGTTATAGCTAAGATTCCTTCAGACAGTTTTGAGGCAGGAATGGGGTTCATCAGACGACGTCGCCTAGGTAATATGTTCTAATGTTATGGCAGCTCATTGTAGCCGGACTACTTCTGATCCATCCCATGATCCTTTGCGAGATACGAGACACATCAGATTCCTCCTCCGCTGATCTAAGACCATGAACAAGTGCAGCAAAAATCACTAGGCTACTTATTGGTTTCGTACCAGTGTGGTCTGTGCCAGCGGAGGAGAGGAATGCAGACAGAGGCAGGGCAAGAGCCACAGGCAGGGTGTGTGTGGTGGGTGTGAACCCAGCGGTGATGCAGTCTCTCTGGGGTTAGAGCCCTGCTGCCTGCTCCCTGGTTAGCCCATTGTCCTGCTGTCACACAGACACAGGGCCCGAGAAGAACACACTGGAAACAGACACTCTGCACTACACAGCCCAGCACACTGGAAACAGACACGCTCTGCACTACACAGCCCAGCACACTGGAAACAGACACGCTCTGCACTGCACAGCCCAGCACACTGGAAACAGACACGCTCTGCACTGCACAGCCCAGCACCCTGGAAACAGACACTCTGCACTGCACAGCCCAGCACACTGGAAACAGACACTCTCTGCACTGCACAGCCCAGCACACTGGAAACAGACACGCTCTGCACTACACAGCCCAGCACACTGGAAACAGACACGCTCTGCACTACACAGCCCAGCACACTGGAAACAGACACGCTCTGCACTACACAGCCCAGCACCCTGGAAACAGACACTCTGCACTACACAGCCCAGCACCCTGGAAACAGACACTCTGCACTGCACAGCCCAGCACCCTGGAAACAGACACGCTCTGCACTACACAGCCCAGCACCCTGGAAACAGACACTCTGCACTGCACAGCCCAGCACACTGGAAACAGACACGCTCTGCACTACACAGCCCAGCACACTGGAAACAGACACACTCTGCACTACACAGCCCAGCACACTGGAAACAGACACTCTGCACTGCACAGCCCAGCACACTGGAAACAGACACTCTGCACTACACAGCCCAGCACACTGGAAACAGACACACTCTGCACTACACAGCCCAGCACACTGGAAACAGATTGTATCTCAGAGCCTGTACTGAGCCAGCAGGCAGCAAGCAGTGCCCACACAGTACCATCCTGCTGCAGGCCGCTGCTGGCTTGTCTCTGATGACAGATAAGCAGGGTTGGGCCTGGCCGCTCCTAGGATGGGAGACCATTCTGATGTGCCACAGTCAAGAGAACCAGAGCTGATTATATTAGTGCTGAACACGTGACCATGACAACAAGGTGACCATGACGACAAGGTGAACAGTACATGGGACTTGTCATCCTATTGTAGCAAGTGGAATCACACAGTACATTTCTTTAGTGTGCCGTTCATCAGTCTCATTTAAAATGAGCTTTTCAAAGTCCCCGTAATGATTGATCTTCCTCTCCATGTCAACTATTTAATTACCAGTGATTATCCTCCGTGTCTGAATCAGTGTCAGGTTCACCGTTCAGCTCAAGTCAGGACAAGACACAGAGGCTGTGTCCAAAATGGCACCCTATTCCCTTTATGGGGCACTTATTTTGACCAGGGCCAATGGGGATCTGGTCAAAAGTAGTGCACTATAAAGGAAATGTCTAGGGTGCCACTTGGGATAGATCCTGAGACTGGGTTGGGAGCCTGGGCTGAAATGAGAGCAGAGGGGAGGGCGAGAGGAGGGCAGAGAGGGTGGCAGAGAGGAGGGCAGAGGGGAGAGCAGAGGGGAGAGCAGAGGGGAGAGCAGAGAGGAGGGCAGAGAGGAGGGCAGAGAGGAGGGCAGAGAGGAGGGCAGAGGGGAGAGCAGAGGGCAGAGGGCAGAGGAGGGCAGAGGGCAGAGAGGGTGGCATTGTTAAATGCTTCCACCCGACTTCACTTTCACACAGAGCGAGCCTGAATGCTCAGATGAACACAGAGCGAGCCTGAATGCTCAGATGAACACAGAGCGAGCCTGAATGCTCAGATGAACACAGAGCGAGCCTGAATTCTCAGATGAACACAGAGCGAGCCTGAATGCTCAGATGAACACAGAGCGAGCCTGAATGCTCAGATGAACACAGAGCCTGAATGCTCAGATGAACACAGAGCCTGAATGCTCAGATGAACACAGAGCCTGAATGCTCAGATGAACACAGAGCCTGAATGCTCAGATGAACACAGAGCCTGAATGCTCAGATGAACACAGAGCCTGAATGCTCAGATGAACACAGAGCCTGAATGCTCAGATGAACACAGAGCCTGAATGCTCAGATGAACACAGAGCCTGAATGCTCAGATGAACACAGAGCCTGAATGCTCAGATGAACACAGAGAGAGAGCCTGAATGCTCAGATGAACACAGAGAGAGAGCCTGAATGCTCAGATGAACACAGAGAGCCTGAATGCTCAGATGAACACAGAGAGAGAGCCTGAATGCTCAGATGAACACAGAGAGCCTGAATGCTCAGATGAACACACAGAGAGAGCCTGAATGCTCAGATGAACACACAGAGAGAGCCTGAATGCTCAGATGAACACACAGAGAGAGCCTGAATGCTCAGATGAACACACAGAGAGAGCCTGAATGCTCAGATGAACACACAGAGAGAGCCTGAATGCTCAGATGAACACACAGAGAGAGCCTGAATGCTCAGATGAACACACAGAGAGAGCCTGAATGCTCAGATGAACACACAGAGAGAGCCTGAATGCTCAGATGAACACACAGAGAGAGCCTGAATGCTCAGATGAACACACAGAGAGAGCCTGAATGCTCAGATGAACACACAGAGAGAGCCTGAATGCTCAGATGAACACACAGAGAGAGCCTGAATGCTCAGATGAACACACAGAGAGAGCCTGAATGCTCAGATGAACACACAGAGAGAGCCTGAATGCTCAGATGAACACACAGAGAGAGCCTGAATGCTCAGATGAACACACAGAGAGAGCCTGAATGCTCAGATGAACACACAGAGAGAGCCTGAATGCTCAGATGAACACACAGAGAGAGCCTGAATGCTCAGATGAACACAGAGAGAGTCTGAATGCTCAGATGAACACAGAGAGAGCCTGAATGCTCAGATGAACACAGAGAGAGTCTGAATGCTCAGATGAAGAGTTCTGTTGAGCCTCTGACGACAGGCTGCAGTCTTTACACCAACAACTCCTTCAGACTGACTAGAGAAAACCTCTCCAACTAGCCATAGAAAAGCCCTGTCTTTTTACCATACGGTCCATTCAAATAGAAATGTAGAAATCTATTTGAGTGACATGCTGCAGTGTTGAGGAAGTGGTTTGACCAAGTAAGTCTGAACCTAACAGCCCTCAAGCTCTCAAAGACATTAGTAACAAGTCATAGAATATCTTAAGAGGGTTGATGCTGGTCTTCCCTACTGCAGTAGAGTGTGGGCAGGATGCAGGACTGTAATACTGTAGACATATCACCCATGTCTCCACCCTCTAGCTCCTGTTAAAGATGCCGTCTGTGTAATGAGTCCACGACCCTGTGGGTGGTCAGGGCAGCCTCACCTTGCTTTAATACACTGGATCAGTGCTGTTGAGCAGTGGATGGAGGGATGACAGAGGGGGCGGGGGGGGAGGATGGGAGGCAGCAGGCTTTAAATCGGTGCGACAGATGGCCCTTCTAGCTACCACTGCATTCATTTATTGACAGAGAGACTCAGAGAGCGAGACACAGAGAGCGAGACACAGAGAGCGAGACACAGAGAGCGAGACACAGAGAGCGAGACACAGAGAGCGAGAGACAGAGAGCGAGAGACAGAGAGCGAGAGACAGAGAGCGAGAGACAGAGAGCGAGAGACAGAGAGCGAGAGACAGAGAGCGAGAGACAGAGAGCGAGAGACAGAGAGCGAGAGACAGAGAGCGAGAGACAGGTGATCCTGCAGAAAAAGGTAGATTGGTTTAGTAATAGAGACAGAGAGACAGGTGATCCTGTAGAAAGAGGAGGTTGACTGGTTCAGTAATAGAGACAGGTGATCCTGTAGAAAGAGGAGGTTGACTGGTTCAGTAATAGAGACAGGTGATCCTGTAGAAAGAGGAGGTTGACTGGTTCAGTAATAGAGACAGGTGATCCTGTAGAAAGAGGAGGTTGACTGGTTCAGTAATAGAGACAGGTGATCATATAGAAAGAGGAGGTTGACTGGTTCAGTAATAGAGACAGGTGATCCTGTAGAAAGAGGAGGTTGACTGGTTCAGTAATAGAGACAGGTGATCCTGTAGAAAGAGGAGGTTGACTGGTTCAGTAATAGAGACAGGTGATCCTGTAGAAAGAGGAGGTTGACTGGTTCAGTAATAGAGACAGGTGATCCTGTAGAAAGAGGAGGTTGACTGGTTCAGTAATAGAGACAGGTGATCCTATAGAAAGAGGAGGTTGACTGGTTCAGTAATAGAGACAGGTGATCCTGTAGAAAGAGGTTGACTGGTTCAGTAATAGAGACAGGTGATCCTGTAGAAAGAGGTTGACTGGTTCAGTAATAGAGACAGGTGATCCTGTAGAAAGAGGTTGACTGGTTCAGTAATAGAGACAGGTGATCCTATAGAAAGAGGAGGTTGACTGGTTCAGTAATAGAGACAGGTGATCCTGCAGAAAGAGGAGGTTGACTGGTTCAGTAACAGAGACAGGTGATCCTGTAGAAAGAGGAGGTTGACTGGTTCAGTAATAGAGACAGGTGATCCTATAGAAAGAGGAGGTTGACTGGTTCAGTAATAGAGACAGGTGATCCTGTAGAAAGAGGTTGACTGGTTCAGTAATAGAGACAGGTGATCCTGTAGAAAGAGGTTGACTGGTTCAGTAATAGAGACAGGTGATCCTATAGAAAGAGGAGGTTGACTGGTTCAGTAATAGAGACAGGTGATCCTGCAGAAAGAGGAGGTTGACTGGTTCAGTAATAGAGACAGGTGATCCTGTAGAAAGAGGTTGACTGGTTCAGTAATAGAGACAGGTGATCCTGTAGAAAGAGGTTGACTGGTTCAGTAATAGAGACAGGTGATCCTATAGAAAGAGGAGGTTGACTGGTTCAGTAATAGAGACAGGTGATCCTGCAGAAAGAGGAGGTTGACTGGTTCAGTAACAGAGACAGGTGATCCTGTAGAAAGAGGAGGTTGACTGGCTCAGTAATAGAGACAGGTGATCCTGCAGAAAGAGGAGGTTGACTGGCTCAGTAACAGCTCTACTCCCTGCTGTATTTTAGTCTGTCTCTGTCACACAGAGGAAGCCCAGCAGCAGCAGCCTGTGTAGAGGACAGAGCGCAGGACAGAGAGAGCGCAGGACAGAGAGAGCGCAGGACAGAGAGAGCGCAGGACAGAGAGAGCGCAGGACAGAGAGAGCGCAGGACAGAGAGAGCGCAGGACAGAGAGAGCGCAGGACAGAGAGAGCGCAGGACAGAGAGAGCGCAGGACAGAGAGAGCGCAGGACAGAGAGAGCGCAGGACAGAGAGAGCGCAGGACAGAGAGAGCGCAGGACAGAGAGAGCGCAGGACAGAGAGAGCGCAGGACAGAGAGAGCGCAGGACAGAGAGAGCGCAGGACAGAGAGAGCGCAGGACAGAGAGAGCAGGACAGAGAGAGCAGGACAGAGAGAGCAGGACAGAGAGAGCAGGACAGAGAGAGCGCAGGACAGAGAGAGCAGGACAGAGAGAGCAGGACAGAGAGAGCAGGACAGAGAGCTTCTAGTGGGTGTGCACGTGACATTGGTATGCCGCGCATGTGTGCAATACATGCCACCGGTGTGCGTGGGTGTGTGTATCTGGGTCAATGATTGTGTGTGCTGTGTGTGTGATTGGTGTGTGTGTATATCTGGGTCGATGATTGTGTGTGCTGTGTGTGTGATTGGTGTGTGTGTATATCTGGGTCGATGATTGTGTGTGTGTGTGTGTGTGTGTGTGTGTGTGTGTGTGTGTGTGTGTGTGTGTGTGTGTGTGTGTGTGTGTGTGTGTGTGTGTGTGTGAATCTAGGTCGGTTCACACACACCGTTGTCCAGAGGTGAGCAGCTGCTCTCTGTCGGGAACACCCTGGCCAGAGACCAGAGGCATGACGTCCATCTGTCTCTGATCAGGGGTTCAGCCCCCGTAGTGGAACCACCTCTCAGCAGTAAAACCTTTCCTAAGCTGCAGTAGTACAGGAACATTCCTGTCAGGAGACTCAGGACATTCCCTCTGTAGCCATGCAGGTGGCCATGCCCTGTACATGAGTAACTGGTGTGACTTCCTGCTTTTAGCTCCTAGTGGAGCAAAGGGCCTATTGGAGATGTGATTCACCTCTTCAGTGTTCTACTAGACTAATTCCAATGACTGTCCTGTTACTATACAGAGAGGAATTCCACCAGGCCTGATAAGAGAAACCTTTCACTGTGTTCCTCCCCACTCCTGACCTTGGCCAACAGACCACAGCTGACCTCTGACGAAAGAGAGAGAGACTAACATCCCATAATGATCTACTGTGACCAGACACTCAGTCATGTCACCGTGACAATACAACCCTTTCAGTCAGTCATGTGAGCCAGACTAGGGCACATGATAAAATGGCACCTTATTCCCTATACTGGTTTTGACCAGAGCCCTGTGCCTGTCATTTGAGCATCATGGGGCAGGAAGCACGCGTTTCTCACAGATAAATGTGACGTGGTTTTTTTATGAAACTGGTTGTGCGATAAAAACATATCCAACGTTAACTCAATCTTCTGTGAATGTGAAATACTAGGAGCCAAGTAAAAGTCTCTGCTAAACTTTCAAAACATGTGTGTGTGTGTGTTGTTTGGTTTTACCATCCTTGTGGGGACCAGATGGTAAAACAAGGAAGATTTGGACAAGTGTGGACATTTTAGGCTTAGGGGGTTAAGTTTACAATTAGGGTTAAGAATTAAAGGGTTAAGGTTTTCAAAAATACAATTTTGAATGGAAATCAATTGTTTGGTCCCAACAAGAATAGTAAAATAAACGTGCGTGTGTGTGTGTGTGTGTGTGAAAAAACAGGACAGATCCAATCCAAGTGGGTGATGATGATACCAGTATACCGTTGATCACAGAGTGGTCCCTGTCTGAGCAGAGAAGACACCGTGTTCCCTGACTGAAATAGGATCCGTACAGCATTCCCTTTGGAAGGGAAGGACCCAATGTGACTGCCCACCATGTGTTAACATCAACACTCCCAAGTCTCCTCTTTCACCTAACAAAGTCAACTTAGAAATTACAGCGCCATAGAATTAAAGAAGCAACTGACAACAGAGCAAAGTGTTATTACCACGATAGGTAATTATTGTGTAATTACCATTTGACCGTATTATTACCATATTACCATGTAAATCCTCAGTAAATACCAGGTAGGGATAAATAGTAGACTAGTAGAAGAACAGCATGAGCCAAAGATATATCTTTCATAACTGCTTCAGCAAAAATGGTCTATAATTACATTCGCTGAGGGAAGTGGTTCCCAAACTGCAGGACTAAACTTACTCAGGACTCAGAGATATGTCATTTTATCAGTGTGACAGTTGGGATACTGACCGTGACCTTATGTTAGTTGGGGTACTGACCGTGACCTTATGTTAGTTGGGGTACTGACCGTGACCTTATGTTAGTTGGGGTACTGACCGTGACCTTATGTTAGTTGGGGTACTGACCGTGACCTTATGTTAGTTGGGGTACTGACCGTGACCTTATGTTAGTTGGGGTACTGACCGTGACCTTACGTTAGTTGGGGTACTGACCGTGACCTTACGTTAGTTGGGGTACTGACCGTGACCTTACGTTAGTTGGGGTACTGACCGTGACCTTACGTTAGTTGGGACACTGACCGTGACCTTACGTTAGTTGGGACACTGACCGTGACCTTACGTTAGTTGGGACACTGACCGTGACCTTACGTTAGTTGGGACACTGACCGTGACCTTACGTTAGTTGGGACACTGACCGTGACCTTACGTTAGTTGGGACACTGACCGTGACCTTACGTTAGTTGGGACACTGACCGTGACCTTAGGTTAGTTGGGGTACTGACCGTGACCTTAGGTTAGTTGGGGTACTGACCGTGACCTTAGGTTAGTTGGGGTACTGACCGTGACCTTAGGTTAGTTGGGGTACTGACCGTGACCTTATGTTAGTTGGGATACTGACCGTGACCTTATGTTAGTTGGGATACTGACCGTGACCTTATGTTAGTTGGGATACTGACCGTGACCTTATGTTAGTTGGGATACTGACCGTGACCTTATGTTAGTTGGGATACTGACCGTGACCTTAGGTTAGTTGGGACACTGACCGTGACCTTAGGTTAGTTGGGACACTGACCGTGACCTTAGGTTAGTTGGGACACTGACCGTGACCTTAGGTTAGTTGGGACACTGACCGTGACCTTAGGTTAGTTGGGACACTGACCGTGACCTTAGGTTAGTTGGGACACTGACCGTGACCTTATGTTAGTTGGGACACTGACCGTGACCTTATGTTAGTTGGGACACTGACCGTGACCTTATGTTAGTTGGGACACTGACCGTGACCTTATGTTAGTTGGGACACTGACCGTGACCTTATGTTAGTTGGGGTACTGACCGTGACCTTATGTTAGTTGGGGTACTGACCGTGACCTTATGTTAGTTGGGGTACTGACCGTGACCTTATGTTAGTTGGGGTACTGACCGTGACCTTATGTTAGTTGGGGTACTGACCGTGACCTTATGTTAGTTGGGGTACTGACCGTGACCTTATGTTAGTTGGGGTACTGACCGTGACCTTATGTTAGTTGGGGTACTGACCGTGACCTTATGTTAGTTGGGGTACTGACCGTGACCTTATGTTAGTTGGGGTACTGACCGTGACCTTATGTTAGTTGGGGTACTGACCGTGACCTTATGTTAGTTGGGGTACTGACCGTGACCTTATGTTAGTTGGGGTACTGACCGTGACCTTATGTTAGTTGGGGTACTGACCGTGACCTTATGTTAGTTGGGGTACTGACCGTGACCTTATGTTAGTTGGGATACTGACCGTGACCTTATGTTAGTTGGGGTACTGACCGTGACCTTATGTTAGTTGGGATGTCTCAACAAAACAAAATCAGACTGATGAAAACGCTCCTTCCACTCACCGTGCTGCATGATCCCGTGTTCTAGAAGCCTCCGTCCAAGATGCTCCGCCTCCTCTCGGGTCGCCATCTCTCCCTCCGCCAGCAGCCAATCAACAAGCTCGGAGGCCACCAGCGTCCGTTCAAACGTCTCACCCTCTTCTTCCCGAGTCGCTAGGATGGACGTCTCTGTGTTCATCATGAGCCTGTTGAGAAGAACAGATTTAAATACAGACTACTGTATACGATGTGTAAATCAGATTTAAATACAGACTACTGTATACGATGTGTAAATCAGATTTAGATACAGACTACTGTATACGATGTGTAAATCAGATTTAATACAGACTACTGTATACGATGTGTAAATCAGATTTAGATACAGACTACTGTATACGATGTGTAAATCAGATTTAATACAGACTACTGTATACGATGTGTAAATCAGGTTTAGATACAGACTACTGTATACGATGTGTAAATCAGGTTTAGATACAGACTACTGTATACGATGTGTAAATCAGGTGTTTTATACAGACTACTTTATACGATGTGTAAATCAGATTTAATACAGACTACTGTATACGATGTGTAAATCAGATTTAGATACAGACTACTGTATACGATGTGTAAATCAGATTTAGATACAGACTACTGTATACGATGTGTAAATCAGGTGTTTTATACAGACTACTTTATACGATGTGTAAATCAGGTGTTTTATACAGACTACTTTATACGATGTGTAAATCAGGTGTTTTATACAGACTACTTTATACGATGTGTAAATCAGTTGTACGTTATTGTGTTGAATCAGGATGGAAAACGACAACAGACTTTTCCCCATCAACCTCTAAATAGTTATCTGTGCAGGCTTTTGCTCCGACCAATAACACACCTGATTTAGCTAATGAATGATTAAGTAAAACCAGGTGTGTTAGCGTAGGGCTGGAATCAAAACCTTGCTGATGGGTAGTTCATGTCCCCAGGAGGAGGGTAGCTTGGCCACCCCTGTACTATTTATAAAGCTGAACTTCCAGGAAGAGCACTAGGACTTCAGGTCAACCAGTTCAGTTAACCACAGCACCCTCCTACTGAGTGATCCTGGTACAAGATGTCAGTTAACCACAGCAGTCTCCTACTGAGTGATCCTGGTACAAGATAGATGTCAGTTAACCACAGCAGTCTCCTACTGAGTGATCCTGGTACAAGATGTCAGTTAACCACAGCACCCTCCTACTGAGTGATCCTGGTACAATATAGATGTCCGTTAACCACAGCAGTCTCCTACTGAGTGATCCTGGTACAAGATGTCAGTTAACCACAGCAGTCTCCTACTGAGTGATCCTGGTACAAGATGTCCGTTAACCACAGCAGTCTCCTACTGAGTGATCCTGGTACAAGATGTCAGTTAACCACAGCAGTCTCCTACTGAGTGATCCTGGTACAAGATGTCCGTTAACCACAGCAGTCTCCTACTGAGTGATCCTGGTACAAGATAGATGTCAGTTAACCACAGCAGTCTCCTACTGAGTGATCCTGGTACAAGATGGATGTCCGTTAACCACAGCAGTCTCCTACTGAGTGATCCTGGTACAATATAGATGTCAGTTAACCACAGCAGTCTCCTACTGAGTGATCCTGGTACAAGATGTCAGTTAACCACAGCAGTCTCCTACTGAGTGATCCTGGTACAAGATGGATGTCCGTTAACCACAGCAGTCTCCTACTGAGTGATCCTGGTACAAGATGGATGTCCGTTAACCACAGCAGTCTCCTACTGAGTGATCCTGGTACAAGATGGATGTCCGTTAACCACAGCACCCTCCTACTGAGTGATCCTGGTACAAGATGGATGTCCGTTAACCACAGCACCCTCCTACTGAGTGATCCTGGTACAAGATGGATGTCCGTTAACCACAGGAGTCTCCTACTGAGTGATCCTGGTACAAGATGTCAGTTAACCACAGCACCCTCCTACTGAGTGATCCTGGTACAAGATGTCAGTTAACCACAGCACCCTCCTACTGAGTGATCCTGGTACAAGATAGATGTCCGTTAACCACAGCAGTCTCCTACTGAGTGATCCTGGTACAAGATAGATGTCCGTTAACCACAGCAGCCTCCTACTGAGTGATCCTGGTACAAGATAGATGTCCGTTAACCACAGCAGTCTCCTACTGAGTGATCCTGGTACAAGATGTCAGTTAACCACAGCAGCCTCCTACCGAGTGATCCTGGTACAAGATGTCAGTTAACCACAGCAGTCTCCTACTGAGTGATCCTGGTACAAGATGTCAGTTAACCACAGCAGTCTCCTACTGAGTGATCCTGGTACAAGATAGATGTTAGTTAACCACAGCACCCTCCTACTGAGTGATCCTGGTACAAGATGGATGTCCGTTAACCACAACAGTCTCCTACTGAGTGATCCTGGTACAAGATGGATGTCCGTTAACCACAGCACCCTCCTACTGAGTGATCCTGGTACAAGATGGATGTCCGTTAACCACAGCACCCTCCTACTGAGTGATCCTGGTACAAGATGTCAGTTAACCACAGCAGTCTCCTACTGAGTGATCCTGGTACAAGATGTCAGTTAACCACAGCAGTCTCCTACTGAGTGATCCTGGTACAAGATGGATGTCCGTTAACCACAGCAGCCTCCTACTGAGTGATCCTGGTACAAGATGTCAGTTAACCACAGCAGTCTCCTACTGAGTGATCCTGGTACAATATAGATGTCTGTTAACCACAGCAGTCTCCTACTGAGTGATCCTGGTACAAGATGGATGTCAGTTAACCACAGCACCCTCCTACTGAGTGATCCTGGTACAATATAGATGTCCGTTAACCACAGCACCCTCCTACTGAGTGATCCTGGTACAAGATGGATGTCCGTTAACCACAGCAGTCTCCTACTGAGTGATCCTGGTACAAGATGGATGTCCGTTAACCACAGCAGTCTCCTACTGAGTGATCCTGGTACAAGATGGATGTCAGTTAACCACAGCAGCCTCCTACTGAGTGATCCTGGTACAAGATGGATGTCAGTTAACCACAGCAGTCTCCTACTGAGTGATCCTGGTACAAGATGGATGTCAGTTAACCACAGCAGCCTCCTACTGAGTGATCCTGGTACAAGATGGATGTCCGTTAACCACAGCACCCTCCTACTGAGTGATCCTGGTACAAGATGGATGTCCGTTAACCACAGCAGTCTCCTACTGAGTGATCCTGGTACAAGATGGATGTCCGTTAACCACAGCAGTCTCCTACTGAGTGATCCTGGTACAAGATGTCAGTTAACCACAGCACCCTCCTACTGAGTGATCCTGGTACAAGATGGACGTCCGTTAACCACAGCAGTCTCCTACTGAGTGATCCTGGTACAAGATGTCAGTTAACCACAGCAACCTCCTACTGAGTGATCCTGGTACAAGATGGATGTCCGTTAACCACAGCAGTCTCCTACTGAGTGATCCTGGTACAAGATGTCAGTTAACCACAGCACCCTCCTACTGAGTGATCCTGGTACAATATAGATGTCCGTTAACCACAGCACCCTCCTACTGAGTGATCCTGGTACAAGATAAATATCCCAAGACGACAAGGGTGGAATCCCAACAGACAGAGAATACACGCGCCATGTTTGGTACACACACACACACACACTAGGTAAACATCAGACCCGTGTGGAAACAGGTGGATCTATGATGGGAATATACAGTATGAACAACACAGTGAAAACTATAATGTACATGTTACTGCTTGTATTGAGACAAAGGCAGACCACGTCATCATGGTGTGGCTACAGTATAGCGTGTTTTCTCCAAGGCGGGGCACCGATTCTTTCTTTACAACTTAATTCCTCTTTCCATAGAATGCAAATGACATGTGACTGTTTGAAGTTTCACCGCCTTATCACTGAGTCAACTAACCCACCCATTAACCTCACGTTAGTCTGGAAGCTTGACGTGTGGAAGATCAACAAGCCGACATCTGACCCACACACCCAGGACACATCCCAAATGGCACCCTATTCCCTATATAGTGCACTACTTTAGACCAGAGCCCTATTCCCTATATAGTGCACTACTTTAGACCAGAGCCCTATTCCCTATATAGTGCACTACTTTAGACCAGAGCCCTATTCCCTATATAGTGCACTACTTTTGACCAGAGCCCTATTCCCTATATAGTGCACTACTTTAGACCAGAGCCCTATATAGTGCACTACTTTAGACCAGAGCCCTATTCTCTACACAGTGCACTACTTCTGACCAGAGCTCTAAGGGCCCTAGATAGGAATACACTGAGTGGACAAAACATTAGGAACACCTGCTCTTTCCATGACAGACTGACCAGGTGAAAGATATGATCCCTTATTGATGTCATCTTCATAAATCCACTTCAGTCAGTGTAGATGAAGGGGAGGAGACGGGTTAAAGAAGGAGTTAAGATAATTGAGACATGGATTGTGTGTGTCGTTGACGGGCGGCAGGTAGCCTAGTGGTTAGAGCGTTGGACTAGTAACCCGAAAGGTTGCAAGATCGAATCCCCGAGCTGACAAGGTAAACATCTGTTTTTCTACCCCTGAACAAAGCAGTTAACTCACTGTTCCTAGGCTGTCATTGAAAATAAGAATTTGTTCTTAACTGACTTGCCTTAAATAAAGGTAAAATGAGGGTGAATGGGTAAGACAAAAGCTTGAAGTGCCTTTGAACGGGGAGTGGTAGTAGATACCAGGCGCGTCAAGAACTTCAATGCTGCTGGATTTTTTAAGCTCAACAGTTTCCCGTGTGTATCAAGAATGGTCCACCACCCAAAGGACATCCAGGCAACTTGACACAACTGTGGGAAGCATTGAAGTCAACATGGAATGCTTTCGACACCTTGTAGAGTCCCATGCCCCAACCAATTGAGGCTGTTAGGAAGGTGTTCCTAATGTTTTGCACACTTGTGTTCCGGTTGTCATTTGGGACGCAGCGTGTATGTAGGATAGAACCGGTTGCGTGTCCCAGTTAAGTTCAAGACATCCATGTGATGGCTGTGGTAGCTTAACAGCTGAGCATATTTACTGTACATTAAAGGACAACTACGCCACTTTTAACACGTGGCTTGTTATTGTCAAGTATTTGGTGATGACCTACAGTTTTTAGTGTAATTTTATGATTTCATGTCTGTCGACTGTTTAGTGGTGAGCAATACCGGAAATTGTTTCTCTGTGACGTTTTTTGAGTCGGATCCCTGAGATGACTAATACAGGAAATGATTTCCAGCGACCTCTTTGACCCGTCTGTAGTTTTCTGATCAATCAAATGTTATTGGTCACATACACATGGCTCATCATATTGGACCTCCCTACCATATGTTGCTCTGCTTGTCTTTGTCTAATAACACCTGGAAATATTTTAAATAGATGCTCAAAAACCTAAACTCTTAGAAAAAGGGGTTCCTAAAAGGGTTCTTCAATGTCCCCATAGGAGAACCTTTTTTTGGTTCCAGGTAGAACCCTTTTTGGTTCCAGGTAGAACTCTTTATGGGTTCCATATAGAATCTTTCGTGGAAAGAGTTCTACATGGAACCCAAAGGGGTTCTACCAGGAACCAAAAGGTTCTCCTATGGGGACATTGAAGAACCCTTTTAGGAACCCCTTTTTCTAAGAGTGTAGGTTTTTGAGCATCTATTTAAAATATTTCCAGGTGTTATGAGAGAAAGACAAGCAGAGCAACATATGGCAGTGAGGTCCAATATGATGAACCGTGTGTCTTGATCTTTCAAAACTGACAAGAACAAGGAGTGGTGCAGTTTGGCACAAACGATAAAACATCCATGTGTATCAAACCTTACAGTAGTGGATGTATACTAACAGCATAATACCTGGTTCTAAAGCTGCAGAGTGGTCCTGTTTACTGACTGGCCAGACCTGCCTAGGTGGTTTAGATCAGATGTGGATTCACGCTGCCTTCTGGAAGGAACACTATTACTTACCTTGGTCAAAAGTAGTGCACTATATAGGGGATAGGGTGCCGTTTAGGGTGCCAACACTGTCTCCTGTGACGGTCAGACTGTCAGCTTTAGCCCTGCTAGCCCAACTGGCTCTGGTCCAATCACTGCAGATCAGCAGTGTGTGTGAGAATTCATAATAGCATTAGTTTGTATTAAAAACCTTTGCAATGTTTCTTTATGATTTCTTGGGCTACGTTTGTAAGAAGTTTCAAACCTGGTGTTGAAATGAACGCTGTTGTTCATCTTTGATTTTATGATAATAATTCACAAAGACAGACTATAGCCAAGTTATTTCTAAGAATCAGTAACACAGAATATATAAATCATTATCGACTTAGAATGGAGAATGGAAAACAAAAAGTGTGCCGTATATATTAAAGGGAAAACAAGTGTCTGAATCACGCCAAGGTCTGAGCTCCATCCTTCAAAAACAATGATTTGTATTTCTTATCAACAGAACAGTAAATAGAAGTTTGCAGCGTTTGACCCGGCTGGTATCAAGATATAAAACAAAATCAGGCACAGCAGGATTACACTACTGAACGGTCCACAGAAAAGCCTGTCCACATTCAACTCCATTCAATTCCACTCCATTCTGTTCAATAAACTTTATTCATCCCAAGCGGGCAGTTAGACAGTGACAGTCATGAGTCAACCCATAACAGGATACATGGATACTGTACCACCCTGGGACAGGAGCCCTGCTCGCTGTACACTGTTAAATATACACTGTAGACTGTACTACCCTGGGACAGGAGCCCTGCTCGCTGTACACTGTTAAATATACACTGTAGACTTCCCAATGTTTAATCACCACTGTAGACTTCCCAGCGTTTAATCACCACTGTAGACTTCCCAGCGTTTAATCACCACTGTAGACTTCCCAATGTTTAATCACCACTGTAGACTTCCCAATGTTTAATCACCACTGTAGACTTCCCAGCGTGTAATCACCACTGTGCACTGTAAGACTTCCCAATGTTTAATCACCACTGTAGACTTCCCAGCGTTTAATCACCACTGTAGACTTCCCAACGTTTAATCACCACTGTAGACTTCCCAGCGTTTAATCACCACTGTAGACTTCCCAACGTTTAATCACCACTGTAGACTTCCCAACGTTTAATCACCACTGTAGACTTCCCAACGTTTAATCACCACTGTAGACTTCCCAACGTTTAATCACCACTGTAGACTTCCCAACGTTTAATCACCACTGTAGACTTCCCAATGTTTAATCACCACTGTAGACTTCCCAATGTTTACTCACCACTGTAGACTTCCCAACGTTTAATCACCACTGTAGACTTCCCAATGTTTAATCACCACTGTAGACTTCCCAATGTTTAATCACCACTGTAGACTTCCCAATGTTTAATCACCACTGTAGAATTCCCAACGTTTAATCACCACTGTAGACTTCCCAACGTTTAATCACCACTGTAGACTTCCCAGCGTTTAATCACCACTGTAGACTTCCCAGCGTTTAATCACCACTGTAGACTTCCCAACGTGTAATCACCACTGTAGACTTGACAACTCCTTCGAATGAGACAAGTGGAAACATTAAAGTGCTTGTGCAGGAGGAAGGAGGAAGCAGTCGCCACCATTAACACCACACAGGCCTGGGCTAAGGGCTGAGACCACCCTGCTTGTGAAGGAGGAAGCAGTCGCCACCATTAACACCACACAGGCCTGGGCTAAGGAGACCACCCTGCTTGTGAAGGAGGAAGCAGTCGCCACCATTAACACCACACAGGCCTGGGCTAAGGAGACCACCCTGCTTGTGAAGGAGGAAGCAGTCGCCACCATTAACACCACACAGGCCTGGGCTAAGGAGACCACCCTGCTTGTGAAGGAGGAAGCAGTCGCCACCATTAACACCACACAGGCCTGGGCTAAGGAGACCACCCTGCTTGTGAAGGAGGAAGCAGTCGCCACCATTAACACCACACAGGCCTGGGCTAAGGAGACCACCCTGCTTGTGAAGGAGGAAGCAGTCGCCACCATTAACACCACACAGGCCTGGGCTAAGGAGACCACCCTGCTTGTGAAGGAGGAAGCAGTCGCCACCATTAACACCACACAGGCCTGGGCTAAGGAGACCACCCTGCTTGTTGTTGAGAAGGAAAGGGTCGCTTTGTTGATTCTCCAAAGTGTTTGTTCACCACCCTCTAAACACTATAGGCCCATTTACCAGGCAACCAGGAAGTAAAGTGTATCTTCACCCTGGTTGTTCAGTCAGGAAGACAACAGTCAGTCAAACAAGGTGGTTAAATATCCCCTTGAGATTGTCCCCGTTGACTTATCCCGTTGTTTCCAGACTGGGCACAACAACAATACAACAGCTCTTCCTGTACTGGGAACTTGGGCTGGGATTCCAGGACACACACATTGCACAGGTAGTTTGTAGCTGTGCTTGTTTGAATCGCGGCCCCAGTCTCTAGTCTGGTGAGTGTGAAGACTGAGGTGTAGCCTGCATACTTCCACTAAACCAGGCTGTGTGTCCCTCTACCATGGTGACTACATAAATACACCCTAACACTGGCCCTGCCTGTCTTCCTGTTACGCCACACACAGCTCAGGGGGAGGATGGCTCAACCACCACAGGGGCTGGAGCAGGAGCAGGAGCAGGAGCAGGAGCTGGCACAAAGGTTTCTGTGGAGCTGGCAGAGAGCTACAACACAGTCAGACAGTATTACTGAACTAGAGAGCCATTAGACCTACATTCTGCAGGTGTGTAACACTGCAATAACAATTGTAATTTACAACATAATGGTGGACATCATGATGTCCTAGTGAAACTCAATCTGAATTGAGAATGTAATGAAAACACAGAGAGGGGGCAGGGAGGCCAGCCCGAGGAGAGGGGGCAGGGAGGCCAGCCCGAGGAGAGGGGGCAGGGAGGCCAGCCCGAGGAGAGGGGGCAGGGAGGCCAGCCCGAGGAGAGGGGGCAGGGAGGCCAGCCCGAGGAGAGGGGGCAGGGAGGCCAGCCCGAGGAGAGGGGGCAGGGAGGCCAGCCCGAGGAGAGGGGGCAGGGAGGCCAGCCCGAGGAGAGGGGGCAGGGAGGCCAGCCCGAGGAGAGGGGGCAGGGAGGCCAGCCCGAGGAGAGGGGGCAGGGAGGCCAGCCCGAGGAGAGGGGGCAGGGAGGCCAGCCTTAAAGAATAAACTAAAAGAGAGACATTCTTTCTGCGTAGTCAGGTCGGTAGTAGCAGCCAATACAAGATGCCCGAGGGTGAATTTCAACATACCGCCTTCCAAACCTGTCGTAATGTTCATAACTAATCAACACACGGAACGACAACACTTTCTCTGAGCAACAGGGATAACCATAACAACGGTCTCTGTCATGAGTGGAGTGGAGTATTTAAGTTGTCAGTTAACGCATTGTAACAAAGCATTTACTTTTTGCTCCTTTGCACAACAGTATCTCTACTTACACATCATCATCTGCACATCTATCACTCCAGTGTTTAATTGCTAAATTGTAATTATTTCGCCACTATGGCCTATTTATTGCCCTACCTCCCTAACCTTACTACATTTGCACACACTGTACATAGACTTTTCTATTGTGTTATTGACTGTACGTTTGTTTATTCCATGTGTAACTCTGTGTTGTTGTTTGTGTCGCACTGCTTTACTTTATCTTGGCCAGGTCGCAGTTGTAAATGAGAACTTGTTCTCAACTGGCCTACCTGGTTAAATAAAGGTGATGTATATATATTTATATTTACTGACAGTACAGAGAGAGCAGGAAAGGTCCATTCCATAGAAACCATCCTGAATGAATTACATTTGATACGGTCCAACTACAAAAAGCATATCAAATCAAACAGCATGTTGCTATGGGCTATGCTGCTAGAATGTACTGTCTGCTAATGTCCTGGGGTCTGGTCTAGCAGTAATGCAGACAACTCCAGACCACTCATCCCCCTTGGCGACTGGGGTTTGATTTAGTGATATTATTCATTTGACGAAATATTGTATCGTTTTGAAAATATCGCACTATTATTTTTGTGCACCAAAACTCCAGTATTTATCCTTCATAGCTTGTTCTCCATCTTTTTAAACAGGGAGAATATTTGTTTTCAGCACTTTTATGTCCATGACTGATCAAAACTTGTTTTCTCATGAGAGAGAGAGTGAGAGAAAGAGAGAGAGGACTGTAGCTGGCAGAGTGACTGAACGAGATCTATCTGGTTGAGGAGGGCGTTTCTATGGAAACTATTAGGCTCTAACCACTCTCACCTGCCTGCTGAACAACACCGTGTACTAGACTGGTAACAACAACACAAACAGGATGCCTACCCCCTAAACATAATACTGCTCAGAACATATTTCATTGATTGTATATAACGAGTCAGCACTCACTGTAATGAGTAAAAGCTTTTTAATTGGTTTTTCCTCTGGATATAATTTCTCTCTCCATCAACATTGGTAAACTAATATATTATCACTTGAAAAGAACACCTACTTTTCATATATCCGTTGTCCCCTCATGAAGACCTTGGCTTCGTTGTCCAGAGGAAACGTCCCGTCATCTTTCCTGAAGCGATAGAACAGCTTCATGTCTTTGAACTCCTTGTGCTCGTCACAAACTGCAACACAAAAAGAGGAACAATGTTTGTTTACATTTGGCGAACTGATAATTGCGTCATTTTCCCCCACACACACACTAACAGCCCACTAAACAGAGCTGAGTTAGCTAACTGCTAATGGCCTCTTCTTCCCCCCCCCCACACTAACAGCCCACTAAACAGAGCTGAGTTTGCTAACTGCTAATGGCCTCTTCTTTCCCCCCACACTAACAGCCCACTAAACAGAGCTGAGTTAGCTAACTGCTAATGGCCTCTTCTTCCCCCCCCCCACACTAACAGCCCACTAAACAGAGCTGAGTTAGCTAACTGCTAATGGCCGCTTCTTCCCCCCCCCCACACTAACAGCCCACTAAACAGAGCTGAGTTAGCTAACTGCTAATAGCATCATCTTTTCCCCCACACTAACAGCCCACTAAACAGAGCTGAGTTAGCTAACTGCTAATGGCCGCTTCTTCCCCCCCCCCCACACTAACAGCCCACTAAACAGAGCTGAGTTAGCTAACTGCTAATGGCATCATCTTTTCCCCCACACTAACAGCCCACTAAACAGAGCTGAGTTTACCCGAAAGCTTCGTAGTTAATAATGCCATTACATTTCTCGACAGCCCAGCGCCAGTCAATCCTCTGAAGTGAACGAAATTTGCCAAATGAAGCACTTTGCTGTTCTTTGAGTGGTGAGGTCTGAGTTTAAAGTGTTATGTTAGCTACTCCGCTTTCTGTCAAGGATACAGTGTGTAGCTTCTGTCTGATGACCTATGAGTTTCCAGAAAGCGGAGTAGCTATCATAACCCTTTAAACTCAGATGTAGCCTAGTACAACAATGTCTTATTGAAGGTTAATATTAATACAGTATATATATTAACCTTCAACAAGACATTGTTGTACTAGGCTACATCCGAACAGGCTGAGAGAAAGACAACCAACAGCACTAGAGAGAGACAGAGGATTTGTCTCTTCACATTAAAAATGGAAGAACATTAGGTACTAAACAAAACAACAAAAAACATTTGAAACAAGCAGGGACTATCTGCATACAGAAAAACAAAACAAAAAACCTGATGCAAAACATTTTCTGTTGAGTGCCCTTTCACTGTAAGGTTTACACCTGTTGTATTCGGCGCATGTGACTAATACAATTTTATTTGAAGACTGTAGAGAAGCAGGATCTGGCTGTTCCCAGAAAACCCCAAGCTCAGAGGAGTATTAATTAGGGCACACCATAACAAAACGCTTAGCAATGGAAAACGAAAAATGAGTGTTTCTTATTTGACAGGTCCAGGAAATCTCTCCCCGTTTCAGTCCGCTTCCTTCCATTTGGCTCCTAATGAACACAGCCCAGACGTGGCTGGTCATGTCAGAAGGCCCTACCGTGATGAATGATGCTCTGATCCAGGAGTTTCTGCATGATCCTGATGGCCGTGTCTCTGTCTGACGCCTCCTTGTGCTCCAGCAGCCAGTCGATCAGCTCCTTGGCCACAAAGCAGTTGGGATACGTCCTCAGGTGATGCCTGCGGTCCTTAACCACCTTCCCTTCATGGAGACGCAGCCTGTGGAACGAACAACACAACGTCAGGCTATTGACAAACTGTAGCCTCTCCCCCTCTCTCTCTCTCCGTCATGTGTTGTAACTACAGTACACTTGTTCAGGAAAAGATAAGGCCTACAGCTAGTAATGTAGACTATTCTTACATCGTCTGTGGAACACAACGTCAGGCTATTGACATACTGTAGTGTAGCTTCTCTCTCTCCGTCATGTGTTGTAACTGTATCTACACAATTATGTAGCCTAGTGACATACCTCTCGCCCTCTCAATTCAAGGGGCTTTATTAGCATGGAAAACATGTGTTAATGTTGCCAGAGCAAATGAAATAGATAATATACAAAAGTGAAATAAACAATAAACATTACACTCACAGAAGTTCCAAAAGAATAAAGACATTACAAATATCATATTATGTACACACACACTCTCCCCCTCTCTCTCTCTTTCCTGTACAGTCTCTTATAACACAGCTTTAGCTGTTAGGTCTCTGGTCTGTACTCCATGTTCTCTCAGGAAGGACATGCATGTACATGTATTGTGTATTCGTATCACATGTTCCAGTTTCTTGGTGGTTGTCTCCAAGAGGAAGTGACAACAAACAGTGTGGTGCACATTGGTGACCTCTGAACTGCGGTTATGTTAGACAGCATGCTGTTGGGTAACTGACTGACTCACAGTATAGGCTGTTATTTTTCCTTTTGTTGAAGTCAATAAGCTACACTTGTTTTATATCCTTCATCTTAAATTGTTGATTTGAAGTTCTGTAACGAGGATATTCAGAGCATTCTGCTTGTGAGTGCAGTGTGTGTGGATTATCAATGTGTTATGAAGCCTCTGTGACCTAGTAGGTTTTGCTCCTCAGATAAAGTGTTAGCGGGTAGGACATCTGTCAGTACTGTGTTTGACAGGTCTGAGGAGGATGTGTACGGATGAATTAGGATTGTGTTATGTTTCCTTATGTAGGTACAGTGCTAGTCATAAGTTTGGATACACCTACTCATTTCAGGGTTTTTATTTTTACTATTTTCTACATTTGTAGAATAATAGTGAAGACATCAAAACTATGAAATAACACATATGGAAGTATATAGTAAGCAAAAAAATAAAAAGTTCAATCAAAATACATTTGATATTCTTCAAATTAGCCACCCTTTGCCTTGATGACAGCATTGCACACTGTAGGCATTCTCTCCAGGTGGTCACCTGGAATGCATTTCAATTAACAGGTGTGCCTTGTTAAAAGTTCATTTGTGTCGTTTCTTTCATTCTTACTGCGTTTGAGCCAATCAGTTGTGTTGTGACAAAATAGGAGGGTATACAGAAGATAGCCCTATTTGGTAAAAGACCAAGTACATATTATGGCAAGAACAGCTCAAATAAGCAAAGAGAAATGACAGACCATCATTACTTTAAGACATGGAGGTCAGACAAATTCAAGAACTTTGAAAGTTTCTTCAAGTGCAGTCGCAAAAACCATCAAGCGCTATGATGAAACTGGCTCTCATGAGGACCGCCACAGGAATGGAAGACCCAGAGTTACCTCTGCTGCTGAGGATGAGTTCATTAGAGTTACCAGCCTCAGAAATTGCAGCCCAAATAAATGCTTCTGAGTTCAAGTAACAGACACATCAACTGTTCAGAGGAGCCTTCATGGTCGAATTTCTGCAAAAAAACACTACTAAAGGACACCAATAAGAAGAAGAGACTTGCTTGGACCAAGAAACACGAACACTGGACATTAGACCGGTGGAAATCTGTCCTTTGGTTCCAACCACTGTGTCATTATGAGATGCAGAGTAGATGAACAGATGATCTCTGCATGTGTATTTCCCACCGTGAAGCATGGAGGTGTGATGGTGCTTTCCTGGTGACACTGTCTGATTTATTTAGAATTTAAGACACACTTAACCAGCATGGCTACCACAGCATTCTGCAGTGATACACCATCCCATCTGGGTTGGGCTTAGTGGGACTATCATTTGTTTTTCAACAGGACAACGACCCAACACCTCCAGGCTGTGTAAGGGCTATTTGACCAAGAAGGAGAGTGATGAGTGCTCCATCAGATGACCTGGCCTCCACAATCACCCGACCTCAACCCAATTGAGATGGTTTGGGATGAGTTGGACCGCAGCGTGAAGGAAAAGCAGCCAACAAGTGCTCAGCATTTGTGGGAACTCCTTCAAGACTGTTGGAAAAGCATTCCAGGTGAAGCTGGTTAAGAGAATGCCAAGAGTGTGAAAAGCTGTCTTAAAGGCAAAGGGTGGCTACTTTGAAGAACCTAAAATGTAAAATATATTTTGATTTGTTTAACACTATTTTGGTTAGTACATGATTCCATGTGTGTTATTTCATAGTTGTGATGTCTTGAAAATAGTAAAAATAAAAAACCCTTGAATGAGTAGGTGTTTTCAAACTTTGACTGGTACTGTATACTGTTTGTATGCCCTAAAGTAGACAGGTCTGAGGAGGACGGACAGAGGGATTAAAGTAGACAGGTCTGAGGAGGACGGACAGAGGGATTAAAGTAGACAGGTCTGAGGAGGACGGACAGAGGGATTAAAGTAGACAGGTCTGAGGAGGATGGACAGAGGGATAAAGTAGACAGGTCTGAGGAGGATGGACAGAGGGATAAAGTAGACAGGTCTGAGGAGGATGGACACAGGATTAAGTAGACAGGTCTGAGGAGGATGGACAGAGGGATAAAGTAGACAGGTCTGAGGACGGACAGAGGGATTAAAGTAGACAGGTCTGAGGAGGACGGACAGAGGGATTAAAGTAGACAGGTCTGAGGAGGATGGACAGAGGGATAAAGTAGACAGGTCTGAGGAGGATGGACAGAGGGATTCAAGTAGACAGGTCTGAGGAGGATGGACAGAGGGATTCAAGTAAACAGGTCTGAGGAGGACGGACAGAAGGATTCAAGTAGACAGGTCTGAGGAGGATGGACAGAGGGATTCAAGTAGACAGGTCTGAGGAGGACGGACAGAGGGATAAAGTAGACAGGTCTGAGGAGGACGGACAGAGGGATAAAGTAGACAGGTCTGAGGAGGACGGACAGAGGGATAAAGTAGACAGGTCTGAGGAGGACGGACAGAGGGATAAAGTAGACAGGTCTGAGGAGGACGGACAGAGGGATAAAGTAGACAGGTCTGAGGAGGACGGACAGAGGGATAAAGTAGACAGGTCTGAGGAGGACGGACAGAGGGATAAAGTAGACAGGTCTGAGGAGGACGGACAGAGGGATAAAGTAGACAGGTCTGAGGAGGATGGAGAGATTTAGAAGTTCTTATGTAGGTGCTGCACTTCCAATAAAATTTGACAGGTGTCCTCATTGCAAATTAACTAACTGAAACATTAAAACGAACGATTAATCCGTTTTTTTTAAACTGACACCACAGTATGTATAAGGGGCTGTTATGTAGGTGGTGCATGTCATATAAATCAGTCAGGTCTGAATGATTAACCATGTTTTTAACTGACACCACAGTATGTATAAGGGGCTGTTATGTAGGTGGTGCACGTCATATAAATCAGTCGGGTCTGAGTGATTTGGAGTGTCTATCCAGGTCATTAAATGCACAGTTGAATAAATGTCCCAGGCCTCAGCAGACAGACAGGAGGGAACAACAACTCTTTACACACTCTGGGTTCCTTGTGTATTCTGGCTCCTCTTTCAGTACGAAGATGACGAAAGACAGCAGATGTGCAACTAAATCGAGCAGGAGAATCGAGGTTGAGGCAGACAAGACAAAACTCATTGATTGGCCAACGAAAGTGAGTCAAGATGTCGAAATGAATGATCCTTTAACCTTAACAAGGACACTGTCTCAAAGTGTACCTACAGTACACGTTCATAGCGGAGTAACGGAGATGTTATGTAGCCTCTTGGACTGGTCAGTGAGAGTGACCCTGAACAACACTACAACTACTAGACGGCAGATTAGTTAAAGAACAACTAGGAATAAAAGGCATCTTCTCAAGACGTGTACTGAGTAGCCCTTGTGTTTATCGGGGTGATTCACTATAATGTTAAATGGAGAACGTTAACAAAAACAGCCATTGTTCATTACAGCTGCTCCTCTGGCTCCTCTGGGTCTCTGTAGAATCTACTACTGTCTAGCGTCTCCTGGATTAGAGGTCTCTGTAGAATCTACTACTGTCTAGCGTCTCCTGGATTAGAGGTCTCTGTAGAATCTACTACTGTCTAGCGTCTCCTGGATTAGAGGTCTCTGTAGAATCTACTACTGTCTAGCGTCTCCTGGATTAGAGGTCTCTGTAGAATCTACTACTGTCTAGTGTCTCCTGGATTAGAGGTCTCTCTAGAATCTACTACTGTCTAGTGTCTCCTGGATTAGAGGTCTCTCTAGAATCTACTACTGTCTAGTGTCTCCTGGATTAGAGGTCTCTGTAGAATCTACTACTGTCTAGCGTCTCCTGGATTAGAGGTCTCTGTAGAATCTACTACTGTCTAGCGTCTCCTGGATTAGAGGTCTCTGTAGAATCTACTACTGTCTAGCGTCTCCTGGATTAGAGGTCTCTGTAGAATCTACTACTGTCTAGCGTCTCCTGGATTAGAGGTCTCTGTAGAATCTACTACTGTCTAGCGTCTCCTGGATTAGAGGTCTCTGTAGAATCTACTACTGTCTAGCGTCTCCTGGATTAGAGGTCTCTGTAGAATCTACTACTGTCTAGTGTCTCCTGGATTAGAGGTCTCTCTAGAATCTACTACTGTCTAGTGTCTCCTGGATTAGAGGTCTCTCTAGAATCTACTACTGTCTAGTGTCTCCTGGATTAGAGGTCTCTGTAGAATCTACTACTGTCTAGCGTCTCCTGGATTAGAGGTCTCTGTAGAATCTACTACTGTCTAGCGTCTCCTGGATTAGAGGTCTCTCTAGAATCTACTACTGTCTAGTGTCTCCTGGATTAGAGGTCTCTCTAGAATCTACTACTGTCTAGTGTCTCCTGGATTAGAGGTCTCTCTAGAATCTACTACTGTCTAGTGTCTCCTGGATTAGAGGTCTCTCTAGAATCTACTACTGTCTAGTGTCTCCTGGATTAGAGGTCTCTGTAGAATCTACTACTGTCTAGTGTCTCCTGGATTAGAGGTCTCTGTAGAATCTACTACTGTCTAGTGTCTCCTGGATTAGAGGTCTCTCTAGAATCTACTACTGTCTAGTGTCTCCTGGATTAGAGGTCCCTGTAGAATCTACTACTGTCTAGCGTCTCCTGGATTAGAGGTCTCTGTAGAATCTACTACTGTCTAGCGTCTCCTGGATTAGAGTTCTCTGTAGAATCTACTACTGTCTAGCGTCTCCTGGATTAGAGGTCTCTCTAGAATCTACTACTGTCTAGTGTCTCCTGGATTAGAGATCTCTGTAGAATCTACTACTGTCTAGTGTCTCCTGGATTAGAGGTCTCTGTAGAATCTACTACTGTCTAGTGTCTCCTGGATTAGAGGTCTCTGTAGAATCTACTACTGTCTAGCGTCTCCTGGATTAGAGGTCTCTGTAGAATCTACTACTGTCTAGCGTCTCCTGGATTAGAGGTCTCTGTAGAATCTACTACTGTCTAGCGTCTCCTGGATTAGAGGTCTCTGTAGAATCTACTACTGTCTAGCGTCTCCTGGATTAGAGGTCTCTGTAGAATCTACTACTGTCTAGCGTCTCCTGGATTAGAGGTCTCTCTAGAATCTACTACTGTCTAGCGTCTCCTGGATTAGAGGTCTCTGTTGAATCTACTACTGTCTAGCGTCTCCTGGATTAGAGGTCTCTGTTGAATCTACTACTGTCTAGCGTCTCCTGGATTAGAGGTCTCTGTAGAATCTACTACTGTCTAGCGTCTCCTGGATTAGAGGTCTCTGTAGAATCTACTACTGTCTAGCGTCTCCTGGATTAGAGGTCTCTGTTGAATCTACTACTGTCTAGCGTCTCCTGGATTAGAGGTCTCTGTTGAATCTACTACTGTCTAGCGTCTCCTGGATTAGAGGTCTCTGTAGAATCTACTACTGTCTAGCGTCTCCTGGATTAGAGGTCTCTGTAGAATCTACTACTGTCTAGCGTCTCCTGGATTAGAGGTCTCTGTAGAATCTACTACTGTCTAGCGTCTCCTGGATTAGAGGTCTCTGTAGAATCTACTACTGTCTAGCGTCTCCTGGATTAGAGGTCTCTGTAGAATCTACTACTGTCTAGCGTCTCCTGGATTAGAGGTCTCTGTAGAATCTACTACTGTCTAGCGTCTCCTGGATTAGAGGTCTCTGTAGAATCTACTACTGTCTAGCGTCTCCTGGATTAGAGGTCTCTGTAGAATCTACTACTGTCTAGCGTCTCCTGGATTAGAGGTCTCTGTAGAATCTACTACTGTCTAGCGTCTCCTGGATTAGAGGTCTCTGTAGAATCTACTACTGTCTAGCGTCTCCTGGATTAGAGGTCTCTTTAGAATCTACTACTGTCTAGTGTCTCCTGGATTAGAGGTCTCTGTAGAATCTACTACTGTCTAGCGTCTCCTGGATTAGAGGTCTCTGTAGAATCTACTACTGTCTAGCGTCTCCTGGATTAGAGGTCTCTGTTGAATCTACTACTGTCTAGTGTCTCCTGGATTAGAGGTCTCTCTAGAATATACTACTGTCTAGTGTCTCCTGGATTAGAGGTCTCTCTAGAATCTACTACTGTCTAGTGTCTCCTGGATTAGAGGTCTCTCTAGAATCTACTACTGTCTAGTGTCTCCTGGATTAGAGGTCTCTGTAGAATCTACTACTGTCTAGCGTCTCCTGGATTAGAGGTCTCTGTAGAATCTACTACTGTCTAGCGTCTCCTGGATTAGAGGTCTCTCTAGAATCTACTACTGTCTAGCGTCTCCTGGATTAGAGGTCTCTCTAGAATCTACTACTGTCTAGTGTCTCCTGGATTAGAGGTCTCTCTAGAATCTACTACTGTCTAGTGTCTCCTGGATTAGAGGTCTCTCTAGAATCTACTACTGTCTAGTGTCTCCTGGATTAGAGGTCTCTCTAGAATCTACTACTGTCTAGTGTCTCCTGGATTAGAGGTCTCTCTAGAATCTACTACTGTCTAGTGTCTCCTGGATTAGAGGTCTCTCTAGAATCTACTACTGTCTAGTGTCTCCTGGATTAGAGGTCTCTCTAGAATCTACTACTGTCTAGTGTCTCCTGGATTAGAGGTCTCTCTAGAATCTACTACTGTCTAGTGTCTCCTGGATTAGAGGTCTCTCTAGAATCTACTACTGTCTAGTGTCTCCTGGATTAGAGGTCTCTCTAGAATCTACTACTGTCTAGTGTCTCCTGGATTAGAGGTCTCTCTAGAATCTACTACTGTCTAGTGTCTCCTGGATTAGAGGTCTCTGTAGAATCTACTACTGTCTAGTGTCTCCTGGATTAGAGGTCTCTAGAATCTACTACTGTCTAGTGTCTCCTGGATTAGAGGTCTCTAGAATCTACTACTGTCTAGTGTCTCCTGGATTAGAGGTCTCTCTAGAATCTACTACTGTCTAGTGTCTCCTGGATTAGAGGTCTCTCTAGAATCTACTACTGTCTAGTGTCTCCTGGATTAGAGGTCTCTCTAGAATCTACTACTGTCTAGTGTCTCCTGGATTAGAGGTCTCTGTAGAATCTACTACTGTCTAGTGTCTCCTGGATTAGAGGTCTCTGTAGAATCTACTACTGTCTAGTGTCTCCTGGATTAGAGGTCTCTAGAATCTACTACTGTCTAGTGTCTCCTGGATTAGAGGTCTCTGTAGAATCTACTACTGTCTAGTGTCTCCTGGATTAGAGGTCTCTCTAGAATCTACTACTGTCTAGTGTCTCCTGGATTAGAGGTCTCTCTAGAATCTACTACTGTCTAGTGTCTCCTGGATTAGAGGTCCCTGTAGAATCTACTACTGTCTAGCGTCTCCTGGATTAGAGGTCTCTGTAGAATCTACTACTGTCTAGCGTCTCCTGGATTAGATTTGGCAGCTCAGTCCGAGCCTCGAGGCCCTATAGGGCTCTTGTCAAAGTAGTGCACTATGTAGCGAGTAACCTAAACCCACATGGCAACCCGCCATGAATCCACATGGCTTGGTTTCCTCACTATAATTATAAAGCCAGGGGTCAAAAATACCATTCTAACCCTACAGAATTCAAGGAAGCATAGGCTTACGTCCTGTTATAATGTTTAGATTTTTATTTATTTAACATTTATTTAGCTTGGCAAGTCAGTTAAGAACAAATTCTTACGGCCTAGGAACAGTGGGTTAACTGCAGTGGGTTAACTGCCTTGTTCAGGGGCAAAACGACAGATTTTTACCTTGTCAGCTCGGGGATTCAATCTAGCATCCTTTCGGTTACTGGCCCAACGCTCTGACCACTAGGCTACCTGCTAGTCCAACGCTCTGACCACTAGGCTACCTGCTAGTCCAACGCTCTGACCACTAGGCTACCTGCCGATTAGCTACGAGCTAATCTTCAGCACAACAGCATGTCTTGTACTCTTGTTCAACTGGGCCAAAAGGAGGCAGGTGCACCATGTTCAGCTGTGACCAATTATTCCAGGCAGCACTGCTAGTGCTAGCCAGTAGCCAGCAACATCTGTGTCGGCATGTCTAAGACAGGGCACCTTATTCCCATACACTAGAAAGGCAACAGGGGGCCATTTGGGAGGCAGACATAGTCTATCCCCAGATGACCTCGAGTCAATGATAAGATTTAGAGACACAAGTCTTCCTGTTCTTAGTTACATTAAGCATGTGGTCATTACTTTGTTGGGAGAAATACATGCCAACTAGACCAGACTAGTACTGTGCCATGCTGTGCCAGGTTATAAAACATGCCAACTAGACCAGACTAGTACTGTGCCATGCTGTGCCAGGTTATAATACATGCCAACTAGCCCAGACTAGTACTGTGTCATGCTGTGGCAGGTTATAATACATGCCAACTAGCCCAGACTAGTACTGTGTCATGCTGTGGCAGGTTAAAAGACATGCCAACTAGACTAGTACTGTGTCATGCTGTGGCAGGTTATAATACATGCCAACTAGCCCAGACTAGTACTGTGCCATGCTGTGGCAGGTTAAAAGACATGCCAACTAGACCAGACTAGTAGTGCCATGCTGTGGCAGGTTAAAATACATGCCTACTAGACCAGACTAGTACTGTGCCATGCTGTGGCAGGTTAAAATACATGCCAACTAGACCAGACTAGTACTGTGCCATGCTGTGGCAGGTTATAATACATGCCTACTAGACCAGACTAGTACTGTGCCATGCTGTGGCAGGTTAAAAGACATGCCAACTATGCCAACTAGACCAGACTAGTACTGTGCCATGCTGTGGCAGGTTAAAGTACATGCCAACCAGACTAGTACTGTGCCATGCTGTGGCAGGTTAAAAGACATGCCAACTATGCCAACTAGACCAGACTAGTACTGTGCCATGCTGTGGCAGGTTATAATACATGCCAACCAGACCAGACTAGTAGTGTGTCATGCTGTGGCAGGTTAAAATACATGCCAACTAGACCAGACTAGTACTGTGCCATGCTGTGGCAGGTTATAATACATGCCAACCAGACCAGACTAGTAGTGTGTCATGCTGTGGCAGGTTATAATACATGCCAACCAGACCAGACTAGTACTGTGCCATGCTGTGGCAGGTTAAAATACATGCCTACTAGACCAGACTAGTACTGTGCCATGCTGTGGCAGGTTATAATACATGCCAACTAGCCCAGACTAGTACTGTGCCATGCTGTGGCAGGTTAAAAGACATGCCAACTATGCCAACCAGACCAGACTAGTACTGTGCCATGCTGTGGCAGGTTAAAAGTAGGGCCGGGGAGAATACTCGTTAGTATCGCGGCAAGGAAACATAACAAAGCGGATTTAACTTCTTTAGGAAAACATTACGTTGTCATTCAGAGACACGTATTTATTTTCAAAGTTACAGCACACAATATTTTACACACAGCAGGTTTCTAAAAGAACCAAAGAGTTTGGTTCACTGGACGTGCTACCTGTCCCAGACCTGCTACCTGTCCCAGACCTGCTACCTGTCCCAGACCTGCTGTTTTCAACTCTCTAGAGACAGCAGGAGCGGTAGAGATACTCTCAATGATCGGCTATGAAAAGCCAACTGACATTTACTCCTGAGGTTCTGACCTGTTCACTGGACGTGCTACCTGTCCCAGACCTGCTGTTTTCAACTCTCTAGAGACAGCAGGAGCGGTACAGATACTCTCAATGATCGGCTATGAAAAGCCAACTGACATTTACTCCTGAGGTGCTGACTTGCTGCACCCTCGACAACTACTGTGATTATTATTATTTGACCATGCTGGTCATTTATGAACATTTGAACATCTTGGCCATGTTCTGTTATAATCTCCACCCGGCACAGCCAGAAGAGGACTGGCCACCCCTCATAGCCTGGTTCCTCTCTAGGTTTTGTCCTTTCTAGGGAGTTTTTCCTAGCCACCGTGCTTCTACACCTGCATTGCTTGCTGTTTGGGGTTTTAGGCTGGGTTTCTGTACAGCCCTTTGAGATATCAGCTGATGTAAGAATGGCTTTATAAATACATTTGATTTGATCTGCTTCCTGTTTTCATTTTCGCCATAGAAAAAAAAAATGCGATACTGATATGATCACAGCCCTAGTTAAGTGTGACAATTTTAGAGCGGGTCAAAGATGAACCGTGATAGGGAACACTGACATTGAGTTTATTGACTGGCCCATGTGATTTGACCATGATGAAGTTAAAGATCTGTAAACACACAGCAACTTCCCCTCCACACACACATCCTGACAGGTGATAAAACGTTTCAATGCCAATTATAATGAGTCATTTCACTGACGTTTACACTCACCGCTGTCCCTTACTGCTCTCTCAATCCTGCTTTTTATGGCACCACTAATATGGGCCAAGGGTGTGTGTGTGAGTGTGAGTGTGAGTGTGAGTGTGAGTGTGCTCTGTTCCACAAATAGCAGGTGTTACTTCTCTTCCACTAAAACAAGCAGCAGTGATCTTCCGATTAACACCACAATGAATGAATTGCTTTCAGTTACACAATGCAAAAAAAAAAACTTTGACATTTAAAATAATCATACTGTGTGCACTAGGCCAGTACAACGCAATACACATTGGCATTGCAGAAAAGGTATTGTATTTGTGCGTTGGTTTGAATGGGTACAATTCACGCCTTTGTTTGAAAAGCCGCAACACAGTTTGATCAGGATCATTACAGAGCTCTCAGCTCGAGCCAGCCACTCCTACCTCAACTGCTCTCCGGTAACGAGAACCTCGGCCATGCGCTCGAGCTCCGCAGCCTTCTTCTGCATTGTGTTCCCGATACCATCCATCGCTTTACAACTGTTAAAATAACGGAAAAATGATCAGCACCGTAAATACTGTACACAAGCCAAAGGCATCATAGCCTGTGAAAACGACCTAAGGTACACCATACATAGCTGCCTATCCTTATGTCATTGACAAGCCGTCTGAATAGATCAACTGTATTCTGTCCTAATGACTGTAGCTATACTGTGTCAGTGTCATAACTGTGACGTAACCAGTCATTTGTATATAAAAAAATATTTGCAGAAAATCAACAGCACAATCTATTGAAATAAACGGGATAGTTTAGATAACGTTAGCTCACAGTGCAATCATATCCTCCATGATCACAGGTAAAGCACCCCTGCTGTGGGCCATCTCTGACACACATGTGCTGATCATTACTTGCACATTTAAATGCATAACATTTTTTAAGAATTTACCTTGCAACCACCATGGATGAAAAATAGCTGATTTATTGTTCCTCGAGATCACGTTGTCCTAGATTTGTAAACCAGCAGCATAATCTGAGAAATGCATTTCAAAAAAACAAGTTTCACACAGTGAAAAATGGACAGAAGCTATCTATAGCTATGCAAGAGGGGACACTAGCTTGATGTTTAAATTATTTTGTATTCTAAAAATGTAACTGGTCCGCTACCCATCTAAACGTATCCATATTATTTTCTCGTCGGTAAAGCTTCATTCGACGAACAGCGATTCCTTGTGAAATGTGCCTAGATTTCTTCAGTAGTAATGAGCTCCACTCGCACCTCTGCCTCTGTTTACTACGCGATCCTACCATGAACAGCACGTTGACATCGTGCAGTGTTGCCGACTTTTTTCGGCGATTACTGCTATTGGCTCCTTGATTTGTCGCTAGACGACGCTAGATTACGTTTTACCGTTTCCGCGACGACGTCACAACACGAATTTGCCTTGATGCGGTAAAACTGCGGTCCCCACGTCGCGTTTTCGCCCTCGCCCACCGCACGTTGTGCTTCTCTGATTATTGCCGCGTTCAAGTGTTAGTTGGAACTAAAAACTCGGAAATGTCCGACTTGCCACAAGGTTGTAGTTATACACGCATGCAACCAGGAAATATCAGAGTTTCCTCGTTTCAACTAGTACGTGAACGCAGCATGTGAGTGCGTCGTTGATGTAATTTCTGTTGCACAGACAGCTTCTCCCACTGTTGTTTGCGGCAGAATTGAGTGGGAAAAGTCGCTAAAAGCTATCAAAATCATAGAAACCCTCTGTGTCAAAACCCCAAAGGCAGCCTGAAAAAGAAAATCAGAATTTGTCGCTAGAATCTTTTACCAATAAAAGTCGCTGCAGGGGTCTGAAAACTCGCTTAATATAGCGACAAAGTTGCTAAATTGGCAACGCTCAAGACAAGTGGGCACTGTGGAAGTAAACCAAGAAGGCGCGATATATGCAAATGTTACAGAATCGGATACGTGGACTAGTTTCTAACCAACAAACTGCACTCACTCGGTGTGCTAAGCGAGCTAAATCAAGCGCATCGCCCTGGGCGCTATGGTTAGGTTCAGTGACCGTAGATGAAGGTTGGGTTCCATCTGATCATTTCCAGTGGTAGATTTTAGCACCGTGCACCCATGTAGGGTGAACTCAGCGTGCTGCGGGGACATAAATCGACTGTACTGTAGGAGGGACAACGTGACGTAATCGAGACTTTCATTGGCCTATGCCACTGTCAATCAAATATGCCTTCGTATTTCCGGTATATATTGCGGGAAAGTTAATCTAGCGAGAATCATATTTGGTTGGAGTACACTACAAAATATATTATTTCTCATTACATTTATAGTTAGCGCATATATTAGAAACAAATGTCGAGAACATTAGAAGAGGTGCAGGCTACCATACAAATCGCCAAACTAAAAGAGAATGATTTGCAGAACACAATTCACTGTTTAACTTTTGGAGAAAGCGCCTCGTCCGGAGACTACTGCCTGATGGAACTGGATGACACGCTCTGTAAACACATAGAAGCAGGAAAGAGGTAAAGTAGCTGCATAGTTACAATGTAGCTAATTCAACATAAATACACAGTTAAGAGATTAAACACAGTTACGTTAATAGACGTAGTTAGTTATGTAAATAGATATGTACGGTGTATTGTCTCTTCTAAACATTCGCAGGTGACGGGTTGGTTTACGCGAGATTTTGTTCTGGGTTCACAGATTACGTGTATGTAGTGTGCGTTGGCCCCCCATCTGGAGTGTTACCGGATGTCTGCAGGCATTTGCTCCAACACACCTGATTCTATGATTGAGCTTCCCCATCAGGACCTTGATAAACTGAATCAGGTGTGTTGGACGGAAACAGGGATGGATTTAAAGGTTTATGGAGTCTACCGTTACTCCTTAGTCCAAGGACTTTACATGTTCTGTTTAAAGGGCAAATTGGCTCCGGAAGCCAAAACGGCCAAATACTCAAACTAAACTTGAATCGATTCACAATTGCAGTACAGTCCTAGAAACCTAAATCCCACTACTTTTCATATCACATAAAAAAACCTTACCAAGAGATGCGGGTTAATGTATAGACTGAGCGTCGTGTCTCTTGTTTAAACTCTTGTTTAAACCTTCAGAATACCCTTTCATCCAATGACTCTTATGTGTGATGTGATGGTCAAGGGCTACCCACCTACTACCTCTATAGGAGGAGGGTTGTCCAGCCCTGGTGAAAACAACTCATCCAGCTGTCGCCACTTCCTCTACACGTCAACATAAACAGTCTGTTTTAACGTTGACGTGTAGAGAGACTGTTTTAACGTTGAGTCTCTCTACACGTCAACAATCTCTCTCCTTTATCCTTGTTCTCCACTGCAGCCTGGTTATCAGAGGAGACCTGGATGAGAGGGCTGTCCTGTGCAGTGAAGACAAGACGTATGACCTGAAGATAGCCGACACCTCCAACCTGCTGCTGTTAGTGCCTGGCTGCCTGACTCCAGATCAGCTGACTACTGACAACCAGGCCAGTTCTCAGCTGGTCCATGCACAGGTAGGAGTCTATCAACTATCTGAACACAATGAAGGTCTCCTGTGTGACAGCCATTTTGAAAATCACTGATCTGGAATTGAATGTCTGTACAGTATATATTACGTTACCGTGCTTACACCCGCACACTAAATAGCTATAGACATTATAACACAGTGAGTTCATTGTGATGTATTAAATGTTTTTCTAATGCACCTGTGTTCACCTACATTAGTGGTTCCCAAACTTTTTATAGTCCCGTACCCCTTCAAGCATTCAACCTCCAGCTGTACCCCCTCTAAGCACCAGGGTCAGCGCACTCTCAAATGTTGTTTTTTGCCACCATTGTAAGCCTGCCACACACACACACACACTATACAATACATTTATTAAACAAGAATGAGTGAGTTTTTGTCACAACCCGGCTCATGGGAAGTGACAAAGAGCTCTTATAGGACCAGGGCACAAATAATAATATAATGGTAATCAATAATTTGCTATTTATTGAACCATCTTACATATAAAACATTATTTGTTCATAAAACATTGTGATTAACTCACCACAGGTTAATGAGAAGGGTGTGCTTGACAGGATACACATAACTCTGCAATGTTGTATTGGAGAAAGTCTCAGTCTTGAATAATTTTCCACACACAGTCTGTGCCTGTATTTACTTTTCATGCCAGTGAGAGCTGAGAATCCACTCACATAGGTATGTGGTTGCAAATGGCATCTGTGTCTTAACAGCTCGATTTGTCAAGGCAGGATACTCTTGAGTGCAGCCCAATCCAGAAATCTGGCTGTGGCTTCCGATTGAAATAGAATTTATTCACAGAACCGCTTGTTGCAATTTCTATGAGGCTCTCTTGTTCAGATATCGGTAAGTGGACTGGAGGCAGGACATGAAAGGGATAAAGAATCCAGTTGTTTGTGTCATCCGTTTCGGGAAAGTACTTGTGTAATTGCACACCCAGCTGTAATCCTAGATTCAGATCATTCAGGTAGGCCAGTCGTGTGAAACGTGTCATCATGCAGGCAGTCAGACAAGTGAACATTTTGGTCAGTAAAGAACTTTAAGCTCGTCTTTCAATTTAAAAAAACTTGTCAATACTTTGGCCCTTGATAACCAGCGCACTTCTGTATGTTGTAAAAGTGTTACATGGTCGCTGCCCATATCATTGCATTAAGCAGAAAATACACAAGAGTTCAAGGGCCTTGCTTTAACAAAGTTAACCATTTTCACTGTAGTGTCCAAAACGTCTTTCAAGCCGTCAGGCATTCCCTTGGCAGCAAGAGCCTCTCGGTGGATGCTGCAGTGTACCCAAGCTGTCAGGCATTCCCTTGGCAGCAAGAGCCTCTCGGTGGATGCTGCAGTGTACCCAAGCTGTCAGGCATTCCCTTGGCAGCAAGAGCCTCTCGGTGGATGCTGCAGTGTACCCAAGCTGTCAGGCATTCCCTTGGCAGCAAGAGCCTCTCGGTGGATGCTGCAGTGTACCCAAGCTGTCAGGCATTCCCTTGGCAGCAAGAGCCTCTCGGTGGATGCTGCAGTGTACCCAAGCTGTCAGGCATTCCCTTGGCAGCAAGAGCCTCTCGGTGGATGCTGCAGTGTACCCAAGCTGTCAGGCATTCCCTTGGCAGCAAGAGCCTCTCGGTGGATGCTGCAGTGTACCCAAGCTGTCAGGCATTCCCTTGGCAGCAAGAGCCTCTCGGTGGATGCTGCAGTGTACCCAAGCTGTCAGGCATTCCCTTGGCAGCAAGAGCCTCTCGGTGGATGCTGCAGTGTACCCAAGCTGTCAGGCATTCCCTTGGCAGCAAGAGCCTCTCGGTGGATGCTGCAGTGTACCCAAGCTGTCAGGCATTCCCTTGGCAGCAAGAGCCTCTCGGTGGATGCTGCAGTGTACCCAAGTGGCGTCGGGAGCAACTGCTTGCACCCGTGTTACCACTCCACTATGTCTCTATGTCATGGCTTTTGCACCATCAGTACAGATACCAACACATGTTGACCACCAAAGTCCATTTGTTGTCACAAAGCTGTCCAGTACTTTAAAAAGTCCTCTACTGTTGTCCTGGTTTCCAGTGGTTTGCAGAAGAGGATGTCTTCCTTAATTGACCCCCCATAAACGTAACGGACATATACCAGGAGCTGTGCCAGGCCCGCCATGTCTGACTCATCCAGCTGTAATGCACTGACTCGTATGCGAAGCAGTAATTGTTTCAAAACATCTGCCATGTCACTGATGCATCGTGAAACAGTGTTGTTTGATGAAGGCATTGTCTGTATACTTTTTGGGGCCTTTTCCCCAGCATTGTCCCAGCCATATCCGCGGCAGCAGGAAGAATTAAGTCCTCCACAATAGTATGGGGCTTGCCTGTCCTAGCCACTCGGTAGCTCACCATATAAGACTCTTCTAGCCCCTTCTTATTAATGGTATCTGTTGCTTTTATACATGTCTTACTACTCGAAAGTCGTCTTTATTCTCACAAAAAAACTCCTGTGGCTTATTTTTCAAGTTGTCATGTTTCGTCTCTAAATGTCTGCGCAAGAGTGAAGATTTCCAGCGAGAGAGTAACGGTTAATGTGATTGGATGTTAATTATTTTACTAGGCTACCTGTATTTGACATCGTGTTGTTATTTCGCTGAACACTAGATGGTTTCAGTTTATTTTTGGCAGTGAAACGAGGATACTCAGGCGAGGAAAAAAAACTCACCCAAATGTATAGCCCCGTTGGAAAATATAAATGGACTGTTTGTAAATGTGAAGGATTTTTCTTTATTTCTTTGGCGTACCCCCTGACGGCATTGCTCGTTACCCCAGTTTGGGAATACCTGACCCACATCCATTCAATGTTCTCAATACTGTACGACTTTCCCCAAATGTTACACACAAATAATGCTCTCCAGTACCTACAGAATGTTGCGGTGTGAAATAACATGCTGAAATGTATACAGGACTAAGAAATTACCCTTTTTCCCCAACAGATTTGGGGTTTTTCTAACAGTTACTGGGAGTTGAGGAAGCGCCATCCCAAACTGAAGAAGCTGAAGAAACTTCTGATGGAGAATCCGTACGAGGGGCCAGGTGTCAGTGGGCAGGAGGATGTCCCGGAGGGGAAGGTACTTATTAACTCTACAATATTATATGCCATTTTAGCAGACGCTTTTATCCAGAGAGACTTACAGTCCATTAATCTTAAGGTAGGACGGTCACATTCATAGTCAGTACAACTTTTCCTCAATAAAGCAACTATCAGCGAAGTTAGTGTCGCTAAGAAAAGACAAGTGCAACTGTTAGTGCAAGAAAGGCTAGTACACCCTAGAACATCATCTCTATTGTACACTGAGTAAAATGAACCTGTGGATTGTTGATTGCCTCTACGCTAACGTTCTCTGTTTTTTAAAAACGTTTCCCTTTGGTAGTCCCGTGTGGCTCAGTTGGTAGAACATGGAGCTTGCAACGCCAGAGTTGTGGGTTCGATTCCCACGAGAGACCAGGACAAAAAAAGTATGGCAATTTATGCACTCACTACTGTAAGTCGCTCTGGATAAGAGTCTGCTAAATGACTCAAATGTAAAATGTACACTATGGGAGACCTGCTTGATAAAACGTTTCCTTTTGGCAGTACACTATGGGAGACCTGCTTGATAAAACGTTTCCTTTTGGCAGTACACTATGGGAGACCTGCTTGAAAGAATCCAAGCAAGTGAGGAGGAACTGGAGGCCCAGCTACAGACTATTCATGCCTGTGAGGTCAACGGTAAGAATGATTCTCAAATCTTCCAAATGTTTATTTTCTCACACTTTCCATTTAGATATGTGATCTACTCTATGTGGTTTGTGTCCTATACATGAAATAACATGCTGGCCTTGGTGTATCCACATGTATGAGGATGTGTTTGTTTGTCCTGTGCTCTTTTCACATGTTCCCCTCTTGTGTATTCCAGGCTACTGGAGGCTGTTGGATTTTGACTATGAGATGAGGCTACTGGGTCACATCACTCAGCTGGTGGACTCTGAGTCCTGGTCCTTCAGTAAAGTCCCTCTTCGTGTCAGTCTGGAGGAGTTAGGATGTCTGGAGCCACAGTAGGTGCAGTTAGGCAACGTTACGGCTGTCCCGTAGGGCGGCGCACAATTGGCCCAGTGTCGTCCGGGTTTGGCTGGTGTAGGCCGTCATTGTAAATAAGAATTTGTTCTTAACTGACTTGCCTAGTTAAATAAAATGGAAAAGTGGAGAGTAGTTTGATGTAATACTTAGGTAGTCATCATGTTGTAAGTTCTGTCAAAGGCCACATTTGACTAAAGGCTCAGGACAACAAATATCTTTAAATGTGCATTGAACCGAAGAGTGCGGAAGCTCTGTTCTGTTGCATGTAATCGTCATGACAACATTGAAGTGTGCATGCATGTGGGGGGGGGGGGGATACATCTATTTGTTTAATACTCATCCAAACCCCTTCTCCTGCCCAGGGAGATGGTAGAGCACAGCTTGAACTGTTATGGAAGGCGCTACACGGACAACGGTAAGTAAGAAAGTACTGTACGTTTTTAATGCTTTGGTGTGCTGTAGAGTGACACACAGCCAACTACCCCATCCCTCATGCAATATTTTGGCTCTTTACATCTATTTAATTGATATTAAACAGAAACGAAAATGTCATATTTTTCAGATGAGGTGTTCTTTGCGCTGAACGAGGACAAGGTGTGCAGAGCCACAGCTCAGATGCTGCTGCAGAACGCAGTGAAGTTCAACCTGGCAGAGTTCCAGGAGGTGTGGCAGCAAAGTGTCCCAGAGGGCATGGGCACTAGACTGGACCAGCTGAAGGTGAGAAAGGGGCCAGACTGGCAGCGCACAGATGGATGGGCCAGTTTTCCAGATTAAACCTAGTGCAGAAAATGTAGGGAAAATGGCGCCACATAGCTTCCAGAAAATTAGGGATTTCGTGGCTAATTTGAGGTTAGGATGTTTTTCTGCGCACAGATGATGCATGTATGAACTACACATTGACACATCCAGCCTAACTCGGGAAGTTGAAAAAATACTTACTAGTCAAAATTCCAGAGCATGTCTTTAACCGACACAGTTTTTTTTACATGTGGACAAGACTATTCTCAGATTCTACAGCAAAATATCTCATAATGGATGTTTACGTTTTAGGCATTACAGCAGGCTTTATTTTAGCTTTAGAAATATGGTAATTACACATTTTTAAAGACGTGATGGTTGTTGGCAGACATGATTACCAGATCATCCAGATGGTTATGGGTTTGTATACAGAGTCTAGCCCTTGTGGACCGCAGCTCCAAACCAGAGACCATATTTCTGCTGAGAGTGGAAGATCTTCCCGAGGACACACTGGAGAGATTCACCCATCTCTTCACCATGAGAGAGAAGTGGACCGAGGAGGACATCACCCCTTACATACAGTGAGTAAAACTGAGCATCAGAATGACCGTTGTTTCTGTACTGTACAATAATGACTTTTAGAGATTTAGACTTGTGTGCCAGATGTTTGTGGTGTCAGACACAGCCAGGTAGTGTTGGTCCAACTTTCTTGCTTTATCTGGAAAGCTCTCTGTGTTAAAGTATTGAGGATCAATCGTTGTTATTTTCATGCAGGGACTTGTGTGGAGAAAAGCAAACGACTGGAGCTCTTCTGACCAAATACGCTCGTTTGTCCACGCAAAACGGAATAAAAGTCTTCAATTCAAGAAGGACAGTGGCAACATGAAGACGATTGGATATCTTAATTGACCAGCAAAGTTGTTTGGAATCAGTGTATTGTTGTATTTGTTCAAATATTGTAAAGAAAATCTATTTTTTTTTGTAATTATTACCTACTTTGTGTTTCCTCCCAGCTATACTGTATATCTTCTGCTTTATTCATAATACCACAGTCACAGTTTGATAATTTAGTGACCTCCAGAGGCAGAAGGGCAGTGACAAGAAGGCTTTCAAATAAAATTTGTTTTAATTTCTAAAAGAACACAAAAATTATCCAACCCAATATTTTACTGTTGGAAACAAGGTTAGGATAAAATATAAACAAAAAGCACAATAAATGATTTTCTCCTAAATATTTTTTTTTAATTGTGCGGGAGGGGCCCGGGGGTCGAAGGTTGGTCAAAAGGCCGGTTGGACGTACTGCCAAATTCTCTAAAATGCGGTTGGAGGCAGCTTATGGTAGTGAAATGAACATTCAGTTCACAGGTGGACATTCCTGCAGTCAGCATGCCAATTGCACGCTACCTCAACTTGAGATGTCTCTGGCATTGTGTTGTGTGACAAAACTGCACATTTTAGTGGCCTTTTATTGTCCCCAGCACAAGGTGCATCTGTGTAATGATCATGTGTAATCAGCATCTTGATATGCCACACCTGTCAGGTGGATGGATTATCTTGGCAAAGGAGAAATGCTCACTAATAGGGATGTAAACAAATGTGTGCACAATTGAGAGAAATAAGCTTTTTGTGCATATGGAACATTTCTGGGATCTTTTATTTCAGCTCATGAAACATGGGACCAACACTTTACATGTTGCGTTTATATTTTTGTTCAGTATTCAGACCCCTTGATTTTTTTCAAATTTTGTTACACCATATTTTAAAATGGATTAAATAAATAAAAAAATCCTCAGCTATCTACACACAATACCCCATAATGACAAAGTAAATTTTTAGTTGTTGAAAATTTATCAAATGTATTAAAAAGAACTGATACCTTTAAGTATTCAGACCTTTTGCTATGAGACTTGAAATTGAGCTCAGGTGCATCCTGTTTCCATTGTTCCTCAATGTTTTTACAACTTGATTGGAGTCCACCTGTGCTAAGTTCAATTGATTGGACATGATTTGGAAAGGAACACACCTGTCTATATAAGGTCCCACAGTTGATAGTGCATGTCAGAGCAGAAACTAAGCCATCAGGTTGAATAAATTGCCAATAGAGCTCTGAGACAGGATTGTGTTGAGGCACAGATCTGGGGAAGGGTACCAAACATTTCTGCAGCATTGAAGGTCCCCAAGAACAAAGTGGCCTCCATCATTTTTCAATGGAAGACGTTTGGAACCACCAAGGCTCTTTCTAGAGCTGGACTCCCGGCCAAACTGAGCAATCAAGGGAGAAGGGCCTTGGTCACGGAGGTGACCAAGAACCCGATGGTCACTTTGACAGCTCTAAAGTTAATCTGTAGAGATGGGAGAAACTTTTAGAAGAACAACCATCTCTGCAGCACTCCACCAATCAGCCCTTTATGGTAGAGTTGCCAGACGGAAGCCACTCCTCAGTAAAAGGCACATGACAGCCTGCTTGGAGTTTGCCAAAAGGCAAACTATCAGACCATGAGAAACAACATTCTCTGGTCTGATGAAACCAAGACTGAACTTTGGCCAGAATGCCAAGTATCACATCTGGAGGAAACCTGGCACCATCCCTACGGTGAATCATGGTGGTGGCAGCATCATGCTGTGGGGATGTTTTTCAGTGGCAGGGACTGGGATCAAGGCAAAGATGAACGGAGCAAAGTACAGAGAGATCCTTGATGAAAACCTGCTCAGGACCTCAGACTGGGGCGACGGTTAACCTTCCAATGCAGGAGTGGCTTCTGGACAAATCTCTGAATGTCCTTGAGTGGCCCAGCCAGAACCCGATCAAACATCTCTGGAGAGACCTGAAAATAGCTGTGCAGCAACGCTCCCCATCCAGAGCTTGAGAGGATCTGCAGAGAAGATTGTGAGAAACTCCCCAAATACAGGTGTGCCAAGCTTCTAGCGTTATACCCAAGAAGACTCAATGCTGTAATCTTTGCCAAAGGTGCTTCAACAAAGTACTGAGTAAAGGGTCTGAATACTTATGTAAATGTGATCAGTTTAACATTTTTTATAAATTAGCAAACATTTCTAAAAACCTATTTTTGCTTTTTTATTATGGGGTATTGTGTGTAGATTTGAGGGGGGAAAACAATTTAATAAATTTTAGAATAAGGATGTAACAAAATGTGGAAAAAGTGAAGGGGTCAGTATATTAGAGTTGGTCTTAGAGGCTCTTATAAAGTCCACAAGCAACATAGAATACGCCCCTTGACTCCTCGACCAATCAGAGCAATGAAAGATGAGACTTGGAGCCCCCCCAGACTTCTCGGCCAATCAGAACATCCATAGCTTACACTTGGCATTGGACCCTTACCAAGTCCATCCCTACACCTACCATGTGCTGGAGGAGTGAGTGGAGGGCCCCCTAGTGTCAAACAGAATGTACACTTTGAAATTGGACTTAGATATGGTCAGTCCAAGACTACATTTGTCAAATCAAATTTTATTGGTCACATACACATGTTTAGCAGATGTTATTGCAGGTGTGGCGTAATGCTTGTGTTTCTAGCTCCAACAGTGCAGTAATATATAACAATTTCACAACAATACACACAAATCTAAAGTAATGGAATTAAGAATATATAAATATTTGGGCAAGCAATGTCGGAGCGGCATAGACTAAAATACAGTTGAATAGAATACAGTTTATACATATGAGATGAGTAATGGAAAATATGTAAACATGAAAGTGACTGGTATTCCATTATTAAAGTGGCCAGTGATTTCAAGTCTACAGTATGTATTTAGGCCAGCAGCCTCTAAGGGGCTAGTGGTGGCTATTTAACAGTCTGAAGGCCTTGAGATAGAAGCTGTTTTTCAGTCTCTCGGTCCCAGCTGACCTCGCCTTCTGGATGATAGCGGGTGAACAGGCAGTGGCTCGGTGGTTGTTGTCCTTGATGATCTTTATGGCCTTCCTGTGACATCGGATGGTGTAGGTGTCCTGGAGTGCAGGCAGTTTGCCCCTGGTGATGCGTTGGGCGGACCACACCACCCTCTGGAGAGCCCTGCGGTTGCCGGCGGTGCAGTTGCCGTACCAGGCGTTTATACAGCCCGACAGGATGCTCTCAATTGTGTGCATCTGTAAAAGTTTGAGAGGGTTTTAGGTGCCAAGCCAAATTTCTTCAGCCTCTTGGGGTTGAAGAGGCGCTGTTGCGCCTGCTTCACCACACTGTCTGTGTAGGTGGAATATTTTAGTTTGTCAGTGAAATGTACACCAAGGAACTTGAAGCTTTCCACCTTCTCCACTGCGGTTCTGTCGATGTGGATGGGGGGTGCTCCCTCTGCTGTTTTCTGAAGTCCACGATCATCTCCTTTGTTTTCTTGACATTTAGTGACAGGTTATTTTCCTGGCACCACACTCCGAGGGGCCTCACTTCCTCCCTGTAGGCTGTCTTGTCATTCATTGTTGGTAATCAGGTCTACTACTGTTGTGTCGTCTGCAAACTTGATGATTGAGTTGGAGGCGTGCATGGCCATGCAGTCATGGGTGAAAAGGGAATACAGGAGGCAGTTGAGCACGCACCCCTGTGGGGCCCCTGTGTTGAGGATCAGCGAAGTGGAGGTGTTGTTTCCTACCTTCACCTCCTGGGGGCGGCCCGTCAGGAAGTCTAGGACCCAATTGCACAGGGTGAGGTTCAGACCCAGGGCCCCGAGCTTAATGATGAGCTTGGAGGGTACTATGGTGTTGAATGCTGAGCTACAGTCAATGAACAGCATTCTTACATAGGTATTCTTATTGTCCAGATGGGATAGGGCAGTGTGCAGTGCGATGGCGATTGCATCGTCTGTGGATCTATTAGGGCGGTAAGCAAATTGAAGTGGGTCTAGGGTGTCAGGTAAGGTGATCCTTGAGGTTAAGCACAGGCCTGGATGTGACATCCAAAAGCCCCTTTTTCCATCCATTCCCAAATCTATTTAATGTTAAAAAGTAAAAAATGGCTCTAAAAGTCCTCACCCAACCTAACCTTAACCCTTACCTTAACCATTTTAAATGTAAAATTCAATGGGGTAGGGACTTCCCGAGGATTCAAGATAGCACTGACCGAAACACAACCGGTTCCCGCTAGACATTTGTTTTATTTTTTGTATTTGTAAAATGGCTATATCGTTAATATTCATGAAAACAAAACATTTATGTTTGATCTTAATTTAAGGTTATGGTCAGGTATAAGGTTATCAGTGTGGTTTAGGTTAGGGTTGGTTTTAAAATCTAATTTTAAGAAGTTAGAAGCAAGTAACATAGTGGTTAGCGCGTTGGACTAGTAACCGAAAGGTTGCAAGATCTATTCCCGAGCTGACAAGGTAAAAATCTGCCGTTCTGCTCCTGAACAAGGCAGTTAACCCACTGTTCCTAGGCCGTCATTGAAAATAAGAATTTGTTCTTAACTGACTTGCCTAGTTAAATAAAGGTTAAATAAAATAAATTAAAAAGTTATATTGTCGAAATGGGCGGGGTTTACGACTTTGTGGATTTGGTAGCTAGTGACGACCGCGCAACAATCGCAACACTTCGAGCAGTAAAGTGTAATGGATTAACACTCCAGTCCAGTTGGTGGCGGTAATGCACCTTTTGGTTGTCATCCGCCATTTTAAAATCACAAACGATGAGGAAGAACTTTGAGCGGTCGGTCTGTCGGTCGGACGGAGAGGATATAGTTGAATGTTTTTGGAGCTCAACATTGCCAGAAATGCTCATTTGAAGCAGAATTGATTCTTGAAAAGCTGAATGATAGTCTTTGGTAGCGTGCATATCTGGAAAATGCGTTTGAGACAATGATAGCATTGCACAGACAGCCGGCGGGGAAGAATGGCTGGAAGTGTTGTGTTAACGTTGGCTGTTAACTAGCTAACGTTAGCACTAGCCAACTGACTAACGTTAGCTAGCTAAACCGCCACATTCACTGCGCATGAACTCATTACATTGGGATTTATTAGGACTGGAAATATAGCTAGCTAGCAAGATAGTCGCTTACATTATTACAGTTGTCTTACAATATTTAATGCGTGGAAAGCCTTGAGCATCACTGTTGATTTTTTGTGGATACAGGAAGAACTTTCCAGTCCACACGACCATCGCGTCAAACCCGTAGTTAACGAACATGATCAAATTCATATACCGTATCAATGCATGAAATCAAGATGAACAGGAAGAAGGACAAGGGATTTGAGAGCCCGCGGCCTTTTAAATTATAAGTATTTTCTATTACCTTTGGCTTAGTTAGCTGTGCACACACGTTTGTCCTTAAGTTATTACTTGGCACATTATACAATACTGTAGCGACGTTCTTCCTCAATGTGTTAACCTGTTATATGTCATGTTTATTCCGACACGACTCACCAGGTTGTCTGCATCAACAACATCAACTTCCAAAGAAAGTCTGTGATTGTAAGTGACGTTATATCGTAGTAAATATATTCGTTAACTATAGTTCCCCCAAGTATCTATAGTTAACTAGTAGTTAACTATAGTTCCCCTCACCATCACTTAGGCTAAATCCCGGTTGTTGTATCTGTAGAACCTAGCTGTAGGCTATATCCCTGTTGTATCTGTAGAACCTAGCTGTAGACTATATCCCTGTTGTTGTATCTGTAGAACCTAGCTGTAGGCTATATCCCTGTTGTATCTGTAGAACCTAGCTGTAGACTATATCCCTGTTGTATCTGTAGAACCTAGCTGTAGACTATATCCCTGTTGTATCTGTAGAACCTAGCTGTAGACTATATCCCTGTTGTATCTGTAGAACCTAGCTGTAGACTATATCCCTGTTGTATCTGTAGAACCTAGCTGTAACCTATATCCCTGTTGTTGTGTCTGTAGAACCTAGCTGTAGACTATATCCCTGTTGTATCTGTAGAACCTAGCTGTAGACTATATCCCTGTTGTTGTGTCTGTAGAACCTAGCTGTAGACTATATCCCTGTTGTATCTGTAGAACCTAGCTGTAGACTATATCCCTGTTGTATCTGTAGAACCTAGCTGTAGACTATATCCCTGTTGTTGTATCTGTAGAACCTAGCTGTAGACTATATCCCTGTTGTATCTGTAGAACCCAGCTGTAGACTATATCCCTGTTGTTGTATCTGTAGAACCTAGCTGTAGACTATATCCCTGTTGTATCTGTAGAACCTAGCTGTAGACTATATCCCTGTTGTATCTGTAGAACCTAGCTGTAGACTATATCCCTGTTGTATCTGTAGAACCTAGCTGTAGACTATATCCCTGTTGTTGTATCTGTAGAACCTAGCTGTAGACTATATCCCTGTTGTATCTGTAGAACCTAGCTGTAGACTATATCCCTGTTGTATCTGTAGAACCTAGCTGTAGACTATATCCCTGTTGTATCTGTAGAACCTAGCTGTAGGCTATATCCCTGTTGTATCTGTAGAACCTAGCTGTAGACTATATCCCTGTTGTATCTGTAGAACCTAGCTGTAGACTATATCCCTGTTGTATCTGTAGAACCTAGCTGTAGGCTATATCCCTGTTGTTGTATCTGTAGAACCTAGCTGTAGACTATATCCCTGTTGTATCTGTAGAACCTAGCTGTAGACTATATCCCTGTTGTTGTATCTGTAGAACCTAGCTGTAGACTATATCCCTGTTGTTGTATCTGTAGAACCTAGCTGTAGACTATATCCCTGTTGTTGTATCTGTAGAACCTAGCTGTAGGCTATATCCCTGTTGTTGTATCTGTAGAACCTAGCTGTAGGCTATATCCCTGTTGTTGTATCTGTAGAACCTAGCTGTAGACTATATCCCTGTTGTTGTATCTGTAGAACCTAGCTGTAGGCTATATCCCTGTTGTTGTATCTGTAGAACCTAGCTGTAGACTATATCCCTGTTGTATCTGTAGAACCCAGCTGTAGACTATATCCCTGTTGTTGTATCTGTAGAACCTAGCTGTAGACTATATCCCTGTTGTATCTGTAGAACCTAGCTGTAGACTATATCCCTGTTGTATCTGTAGAACCTAGCTGTAGGCTATATCCCTGTTGTATCTGTAGAACCTAGCTGTAGACTATATCCCTGTTGTATCTGTAGAACCTAGTTGTAGGCTATATCCCTGTTGTATCTGTAGAACCTAGCTGTAGACTATATCCCTGTTGTATCTGTAGAACCTAGCTGTAGACTATATCCCTGTTGTATCTGTAGAACCTAGCTGTAGACTATATCCCTGTTGTATCTGTAGAACCTAGCTGTAGACTATATCCCTGTTGTATCTGTAGAACCTAGCTGTAGACTATATCCCTGTTGTATCTGTAGAACCTAGCTGTAGACTATATCCCTGTTGTATCTGTAGAACCTAGCTGTAGACTATATCCCTGTTGTTGTATCTGTAGAACCTAGCTGTAGACTATATCCCTGTTGTATCTGTAGAACCTAGCTGTAGGCTATATCCCTGTTGTATCTGTAGAACCTAGCTGTAGGCTATATCCCTGTTGTATCTGTAGAACCTAGCTGTAGACTATATCCCTGTTGTATCTGTAGAACCTAGCTGTAGACTATATCCCTGTTGTATCTGTAGAACCTAGCTGTAGACTATATCCCTGTTGTATCTGTAGAACCCAGTTGTAGACTATATCCCTGTTGTTGTATCTGTAGAACCTAGCTGTAGACTATATCCCTGTTGTATCTGTAGAACCTAGCTGTAGACTATATCCCTGTTGTGTCTGTAGAACCTAGCTGTAGACTATATCCCTGTTGTATCTGTAGAACCCAGTTGTAGACTATATCCCTGTTGTATCTGTAGAACCTAGCCAAATGACTGAGAACCAAACATATTTCTACTGCGAGACATTGAAAACAACAGTATAAATATATGTAGTCTAAGTCATTTGGCCGTGTAGAACCAGTCTAGTTTCTCATCCTTGTCAACTGACACACCCCTCTATTTGACAGGGCTTTGTGGAGCTGACCATCTTCCCAACTGTGGTCAACCTGAACCGGATCAAACTCAACAGCAAGCAGTGCAGGATCTACAGGGTCAGAGTCAACGACCTGGAAGCACCATTCATTTACAATGACCCTACTCTAGAGGTCTGCCACCACGAGTCCAAGCAGTAAGTATTGTCCTCATACACACATGGTCTAGTATTCATAACTCTCCATGGAGGAAACTGAACTCAACAGTACGTCTCATCCTCCAATGTTCTTCTTTCTGATGTTTTCACAAGAAACAATGACTGGGATATGTGGTTGTTTTATCGACCTTAGTGGAAGGCACACTAAGTTGCTCTGGATAAGAGTTCCTGCTAAATTACATAAATGTATGTAAAGTGGTGGGAGGAGGACAGGAGGAATCAAGGAGAAGACTTGAGAATCACCCCTGTATTACACAGCTACTTTCATAACACTGACTTGCAGTAAGTCCTCACCTCTTCCTCTCTCTGCCCTGTCCCTTGCAGGAGGAACCTGAACTATTTCTCCAGTGCCTACACAGCAGCAGTCAGCGCCGTGGACCCAGATGCTGGACACGGCGAGCTGGTCATCAAAGTCCCCTCGGAGCTGTGGAAGCAGGGAGACGGTAATACTGAACCTCGTCTTGTTCCAGTGAAATGTTGTCTCTGAATTGGGTTCATCTATATTATGGCCTTTGGTGAATGACTGACCTCCGTTGCATCTGACTCATCTGAGTCTTGGCTCTGTGGTTTGAATATAAAGGTTCAAGGCGTATTCTGATAGCCTGGTTGGTCCTAGATCTGTTTATATAGCACCAACACACCTGGAACCAGGCTAATGTCCTGCAATGCTCTTAGCTTAATGCATAGCATCAGAAGCTTTAAAGTATTGTTTATGTACAATTGAACTTAGTGCCCTGTAGATAATTGACTGTTTGTATGTCTTCAGAGATGAATGTGCTGAAGGTGTACATTGAGTTCTCTCTGGACCAGCCTAAAGGAGGCCTTCACTTTGTGGTGCCTGACGTAGAGGGGAGCATGGCTGAGAGAGGAGCACACGTCTTCTCCTTCGGATACCAGAACTCCACAAGGTGGGGAGGGAGACGTTGATGGATGTCATATTCAGACTTTTATTCTCTGTGCTGTCTACGCTGGTCTAGTGTCTCTCTTTCTCCTCTATCTTCTCTTTCTCTCTGTCATTCTCTCTCTCTCTCTCTCTCTCCCTGTTCTCTGTCATTCTCTCTCTCCACTGTCCTCTTTTTCTCTGTCATTCTCTCTCTCTATCTCTCTCTCTCTCTCTCCCTGTTCTCTGTCATTCTCTCTCTCCACTCTCCTCTTTCTCTGTCATTCTCTCTCTCTATCTCTCTCTCTCTCCCTGTTCTCTGTCATTCTCTCTCTCCACTCTCCTCTTTCTCTGTCATTCTCTATCTCTCCTCTCTCTCTGTCATTCTCTCTACTCTCTCGCTTTCATTCCCTCTCATTCTCCTCCATGTAATACTATCAGATATGTTGTCACAAGCCTCATCCTTCCTTGCTCCTTGACTAGCTACACTGTTGTCCACCGGCCTTCCTCTCCCAGGTTCTGGTTCCCCTGTGTGGACTCGTACTCTGAGCTGTGCACCTGGAAGCTGGAGTTCACAGTGGATGCCTCTATGGTGGCTGTGTCCTGTGGGGACTTGGTAGAGACGGTCTATACCCATGACATGAGGAAGAAGACCTTCCACTACGTCCTCCCCATCCCCACCGCTGCCTCCAACATCTCACTGTCTGTCGGGCCCTTTGAGATCCTGGTCGACCCCTACATGCATGAGGTACTGTGTGTCTGTGGAAAAGCATAGAAACCCAGTATTACCCACCACAATGTATTTAGTAGAAGCCCATAGAGTGTTCTGAAAGGAGAATGGATTTAGTAGAAGCCAGTAGGGTGTTCTGAAAGGAGAATGTATTTAGTAGAAGCCAGTAGAGTGTTCTGAAAGGAGAATGTGTTTAGTAGAAGCCAGTAGGGTGTTCTGAAAGGAGAATGTATTTAGTAGAAGCCAGTAGAGTGTTCTGAAAGGAGAATGTATTTAGTAGAAGCCAGTAGAGTGTTCTGAAAGGAGAATGTATTTAGTAGAAGCCAGTAGGGTGTTCTGAAAGGAGAATGGATTTAGTAGAAGCCAGTAGGGTGTTCTGAAAGGAGAATGTGTTTAGTAGAAGCCAGTAGGGTGTTCTGAAAGGAGAATGTATTTAGTAGAAGCCAGTAGGGTGTTCTGAAAGGAGAATGGATTTAGTAGAAGCCAGTAGGGTGTTCTGAAAGGAGAATGGATTTAGTAGAAGCCCATAGAGTAGGGTGTTGTGAAAGGAGAATGTATTTAGTAGAAGCCAGTAGGGTGTTGTGAAAGGAGAATGGATTTAGTAGAAGCCAGTAGGGTGTTGTGAAAGGAGAATGGATTTAGTAGAAGCCAGTAGGGTGTTGTGAAAGGAGAATGGATTTAGTAGAAGCCAGTAGGGTGTTGTGAAAGGAGAATGGATTTAGTAGAAGCCAGTAGGGTGTTGTGAAATGAGAATGGATTTAGTAGAAGCCAGTAGGGTGTTGTGAAAGGAGAATGGATTTAGTAGAAGCCAGTAGGGTGTTCTGAAAGGAGAATGGATTTAGTAGAAGCTAGTAGAGAATAGAGGTAGGCAACCATGGAGGGTAAAATATGTTGACATATACACTGAGTGTACAAAACATTAGGAACACCTTCGTCGGGGCATCTACTCTACAAGGTGTCGGAAGTGTTCCACAGGGATGCTGGCCCATGTTGACTCCAATGCTGCCCACAGTTGTGTCCAGTTGGCTGGATGTCCATTGGGTGGTGGACCATTCTTCTTGATCCACACGGGAAACTGTTTGTGTGTGTGTGTGTGTGTGTGTGTGTGTGTGTGTGTGTGTGTGTGTGTGTGTGTGTGTGTGTGTGTGTGTGTGTGTGTGTGTGTGTGTGTGTGTGTGTGTGTGTGTGGAAAAACCCAGCAGCATTGCAGTTCTTGACACAAACCGGTGCGCCTGGCACCTACTACCATACCCTGTTCAAAAGCACTTAAATCTTTTGTCTTGCCCATTCCCCCTCTGCATGACACACATATACAATCCTTGTCTCAAGGCTTAAAAATCCTTCTTTAACCTGTCTCCTGCCCTTCATCTACACGGATTGAAGTGAATTTAACAAAGTGACAGTAAGGGATCATATCTTTCACCTGTATTCACCTGGTCAGGCTATGTCATGGAAATAGCAGGTGTTCTTAATGTTTTGTCCACTCGGTGTATATTTAAGCAGATTACCTTTCCACCTACGACCACTAGGTGGAGAATGACTCATTATACTCTGTTGGTTGAAGCAGCTTCAAGGATGTGTGAATCAGTCTAGGAACCCTGCGTGCTATACTGACATATTGTCCAAGATGGTTCTCTTCAAACATACGTTTTGATAGAATAGAATACAACAGAAACAGAATAAGTGTACCCCCCCCCCCCCCCCCCCCAGAGGGAACTTCTGTAATTTTGCTGCGTTGACACCTTTTTAAAGATACTTTTCCATTTCCCAGGTGACCCACTTCTGTTTGCCCCAGCTCCTGCCCCTGTTGAAACACTCCATGTCCTACCTGCATGAGATCTTTGAGTTCTACGAGGAGATCCTGACCTGTCGATATCCTTACTCCTGCTTCAAGACTGTGTTTGTGGACGAGGCCTACGTCCAGGTGTCTTCCTACGCGTCCATGAGCATCTTCAGGTGGCTACAGTCTCTAGTCCCGATACCGTTCTTTATGTGACTTTACTCTCCATCAACAACACATTTTTACTTTAGAACGATGTTTCGCAACGTTTGGATATTTACATCGTATTGTGGAAACTTCTCACTGTTTGTTTTAATGTTTTACATTTTCCGCGAGTTTTTCACTGAAAATAGTTTGATTTAGAACTATTACGTCAATATTTACTCGGTTAAGACCTGCGCCTCAGGTGCTTTTGCAGTTTCCCTCGGGGACAAAGAACAGCTCTCCTCAACCATTCATTTCTCGCTTTCACTTTTCATAATGCTGACTTGTTTTGGCACAAGTCAAACTGAACATGGTTTTTCTTCTCCCGTACCCCTCTCCCCCCGCTCTCCCCCCCCCCCCCCCCCCCCCCCGTCTCTCTTCCTCTCTCCTGTCAGTACTAATCTGCTCCACAGTGCCCTGATCATAGACCAGACCCCCCTGACCAGACAGTGTTTAGCTCAGGCTCTGGCCCAGCAGTTCTTTGGCTGCTTCATCTCCAGGATGTCCTGGTGAGTAACGTACTGAGTAATACCAGACGGGTTATAGTGGTGGAGCAGCCTACAGGTACTGAATACTACCAGACGGGTTATAGTGGTGGAGCAGCCTACAGGTACTGAGTAATACCAGACGGGTTATAGGGGTGGAGCAGCCTACAGGTACTGAGTAATACCAGACGGGTTATAGTGGTGGAGCAGCCTACAGGTACTGAGTAATACCAGACGGGTTATAGGGGTGGAGCAGCCTACAGGTACTGAGTAATACCAGACGGGTTATAGTGGTGGAGCAGCCTACAGGTACTGAATACTACCAGACGGGTTATAGTGGTGGAGCAGCCTACAGGTACTGAGTACTACCAGATGGGTTATAGGGGTGGAGCAGCCTACAGGTACTGAGTAATACCAGACGGGTTATAGTGGTGGAGCAGCCTACAGGTACTGAGTACTACCAGACGGGTTATAGGGGTGGAGCAGCCTACAGGTACTGAGTAATACCAGACGGGTTATAGTGGTGGAGCAGCCTACAGGTACTGAGTAATACCAGACGGGTTATAGGGGTGGAGCAGCCTACAGGTACTGAGTAATACCAGACGGGTTATAGTGGTGGAGCAGCCTACAGGTACTGAATACTACCAGACGGGTTATAGTGGTGGAGCAGCCTACAGGTACTGAGTAATACCAGACGGGTTATAGGGGTGGAGCAGCCTACAGGTACTGAGTAATACCAGACGGGTTATAGTGGTGGAGCAGCCTACAGGTACTGAGTAATACCAGACGGGTTATAGTGGTGGAGCAGCCTACAGGTACTGAGTACTACCAGACGGGTTATAGTGGTGGAGCAGCCTACAGGTACTGAGTAATACCAGACGGGTTATAGTGGTGGAGCAGCCTACAGGTACTGAATACTACCAGACGGGTTATAGTGGTGGAGCAGCCTACAGGTACTGAGTAATACCAGACGGGTTATAGTGGTGGAGCAGCCTACAGGTACTGAGTAATACCAGACGGGTTATAGTGGTGGAGCAGCCTACAGGTACTGAGTAATACCAGACGGGTTATAGTGGTGGAGCAGCCTACAGGTACTGAGTAATACCAGACGGGTTATAGTGGTGGAGCAGCCTACAGGTACTGAGTAATACCAGACGGGTTATAGGGGTGGAGCAGCCTACAGGTACTGAGTAATACCAGATGGGTTATAGTGGTGGAGCAGCCTACAGGTACTGAGTAATACAAGACGGGTTATAGTGGTGGAGCAGCCTACAGGTACTGAGTAATACCAGACCGGTGATAGGGGTGGAGCAGCCTACAGGTACTGAGTAATACCAGACGGGTTATAGTGGTGGAGCAGCCTACAGGTACTGAGTAATACCAGACGGGTTATAGTGGTGGAGCAGCCTACAGGTACTGAGTACTACCAGACGGGTTATAGTGGTGGAGCAGCCTACAGGTACTGAGTAATACCAGACGGGTTATAGTGGTGGAGCAGCCTACAGGTACTGAGTACTACCAGACGGGTTATAGTGGTGGAGCAGCCTACAGGTACTGAGTAATACCAGACGGGTTATAGTGGAGCAGCCTACAGGTACTGAGTACTACCAGACGGGTTATAGTGGTGGAGCAGCCTACAGGTACTGAGTAATACCAGACGGGTTATAGTGGTGGAGCAGCCTACAGGTACTGAGTAATACCAGACGGGTTATAGTGGAGCAGCCTACAGGTACTGAGTACTACCAGACGGGTTATAGTGGTGGAGCAGCCTACAGGTACTGAGTAATACCAGACGGGTTATAGTGGTGGAGCAGCCTACAGGTACTGAGTACTACCAGACGGGTTATAGTGGAGTGGTGGAGCAGCCTACAGAGACCACACACACACACATCAAACGTAAGAAGCACTCCTGGTTCAACCTAGGAGCTCGTCGGTGCCCAAGGAGCTCGGCAGTGTTATTTGGAATTGTTGTTTCCTAAGAACAGCGTGGTAACTGTGGGTTCCTATCCAGATTTCTAGAAGTCTAGTACAGAGAGATTACTGAAATTATATTTCATCATTGTATTCAGTACCAGGCATAAATTGAGCAAAGCTTTGGCATAGCTGAGAGTGTCCCAGTATGATGAATCTGTGTATGTGTTTGGCAACGTGTCTACAGCCGAGGGGGGGTGGGACTCTTGGCAAAAGTGCGACTGCTGTCAGTTGTGGAGGCTGAGGTTTCACGACGGCTTCAAAGGATCCCTGCAAACAATGGACCCCCTGTCTTATTAAGTGTTTAAAACTAAGTCAGATGTGGAAGCTCCACTTAGTCTTATTTATGTGTCTTGTATTAAAAAGCCACAGTTGTGTAAGACCACAGAGAAATCAAATAGGCCTTTCTCTTTTTGATACGAAGACCCGTCACCTGCTTGCAATTAATCTTGTGGTTTCATTTCTTTTCAAGCCTGTAATTGAAGTCAGCTTGTTTTCTGAAACTGAGCTCGTATCCAGCTTGTAAAGAGAGGTTTAGCACTTTCTGTGTGTTACACATTTTCACAGGATTTCATCTCATTACATGAAGCTACGGCCAGTATTCATTAAATTAGTCTGAGTTAAAAACCACCATGGTTGAATAAAGTATATTGTTTCTCTTTTTTATGCAATAAAAGGTAAGTTAGTAAACGTCTGCCAAACTGGTTAAAATGACGTCGTTCCGGCCGGTCGCCTTGCCTGTCTGGCCGGTCGCCTGGAGGGGTCTCCTTACCGGTCGCCTGGAGGGGTCTCCTTGCCGGTCGCCTGGAGGGGTCTCCTTGCCGGTCGCCTGGAGGGGTCTCCTTGCCGGTCGCCTGGAGGGGTCTCCTTACCTGTTGTCTGGTCTGTGTTCTGTAGGGCTGATGAGTGGGTGCTGAAGGGGATCTCTGGCTACATCTATGGTCTGTACCTGAAGAAGACCTTTGGAGTGAACCAGTACCGCCACTGGATCAAAGAGGTAGGGGGTGAACCAGTACCTCCACTGGATCAAAGAGGTAGGGGGTGAACCAGTACCTCCACTGGATCAAAGAGGTAGGGGGTGAACCAGTACCGCCACTGGATCAAAGAGGTAGGGGGTGAACCAGTACCTCCACTGGATCAAAGAGGTAGGGGGTGAACCAGTACCTCCACTGGATCAAAGAGGTAGGGGGTGAACCAGTACCGCCACTGGATCAAAGAGGTAGGGGGTGAACCAGTACCTCCACTGGATCCAAGAGGTAGGGGGTGAACCAGAACCGCCACTGGATCAAAGATGTAGGGGGTGAACCAGTACCGCCACTGGATCAGAGACACTGCATCTCAGTGCAAGAGGTGTCACTGCAGTCCCTGGCTCGAATCCAGGCTGCATCACATACGGCCGTGATTGGGAGTCCCATAGGGCGGCGCACAATTGGCCCAGCGTCGTTGGGGTTTTGGCCAGGGTAGGCCGTCATTGTAAATAAGAATTTGTTCTTAACTGACTTGCCTAGTTAAATAAAGGTTAAATAAAAAATACAAATATAGGGAATAGGTTATGCTGGTCCCACTCTGCCAAATAAACACATGACTATATTGGTTATGCTGGTCCCACTCTGCCAAATAAACACACAACTATATTGGTTATGCTGGTCCCACTCTGCCAAATAAACACACAACTATATTGGTTATGCTGGTCCCACTCTGCCAAATAAACACACAACTATATTGGTTATGCTGGTCCCACTCTGCCAAATAAACACACAACTATATTGGTTATGCTGGTCCCACTCTGCCAAATAAACACACAACTATATTGGTTATGCTGGTCCCACTGCTAAATAAACACATGACTATATTGGTTATGCTGGTCCCACTCTGCCAAATAAACACATGACTATATTGGTTATGCTGGTCCCACTCTGCTAAATAAACACATGACTATATTGGTTATGCTGGTCCCACTGCTAAATAAACACATGACTATATTGGTTATGCTGGTCCCACTCTGCTAAATAAACACATGACTATATTGGTTATGCTGGTCCCACTGCTAAATAAACACATGACTATATTGGTTATGCTGGTCCCACTGCTAAATAAACACATGACTATATTGGTTATGCTGGTCCCACTCTGCTAAATAAACACATGACTATATTGGTAATGCTGGTCCCACTCTGCTAAATAAACACATGACTATGAAGTGTGGTTTTCTCTCAGGAACTGGACAAGATGGTGGAGTATGAGCTGAAGATGGGAGGAGTTCTCTTACACCCGACCTTCGGTGGAGGCAAAGACAAGGACAAGTGAGAGCAGCTCCCTGTTGGTTCAAAGGTCATTTAACATGGCTGATGAATGGCATGAGAACCACCTACTTTCAGTGTCAACACACTTTGATATGTGGCTCCAATGAGGGGGATGAATCTGTTTTCTGTTATAAACTGGGTGGTTCCGGCCCTGAATGCTGATTGGCTGACAGCCGTGTTATGTCAGACCGTATACCATTGATACGACAAAACATGTATTTTTACTGCTCTAATTACGTTGGTAACCAGTTTATAACAGCACTAAGGCACCTCGGGGGTTTGTGGTATATGGCCAATATACCACGGCTACGGGCTGTGTCCAGGCACTCCGCGTTGCATCGTGGTCATGAACAGCCCTTAGCCGTGGTGTATTGGCCATATACCACAAACCCCCGAGGTGCCTTAGTGCTTAAACAACCTCTTACTTTCAGTGTCAACACACTTTGATTTGTGTCGCCAATGAGGAGGATGAATGTGTTGTCTGTTCTACCAGTCTACAACCACCTAGTAGCAAGTAAATTACAGGTCAGACATTCCTGTTGCTACTGCTGTTGAGGGGTGTTGGTCTACAAGCCTGTATCTCTCACAGAGAAGTGGTGTTCTGGTTTCAATTATCAACCTATATGCCGATGTGAAGATTTCCAACGGGAGAGTAAAGAAACAAGTGAAGAGTGGAGTTGATTCATTCCAGCCCAATAAACCGCTGGCACCATCTCAAGTGTTTGTCATAAATCAGACCTCTCTCTACACTCCTGGAGTGGGCTTGGAGAGCTATCGACACGTTATGCAAACACTTACGCCTGTCTGTGTACTGCCTGTCAATGACTTGGCTAGTAAGTCCACGTTGTAGTTTATCTTAAAGATGCTACAGTTTACAAGCTGAGGAGATGGAGTGAGGTGTTGTTGAGAAGTAGTTTTTTTTCTGATTTTAATCTTCCTCCCTCTCTCTTTCTCCCTCCTCTCCCTCTCCTCTCTCTTTCCCCCTCCTCTCTCTCTTTCTCCCTCCTCTCCCTCTCCTCTCTCTTTCCCCCTCCTCTCTCTCTCCTCTCTTTCTCCCCCCTCTCATTTCTCTCTCCTCATCCCTCACTCTCTCCCCCCTCCCTTTCTCCTCTCTCTTTCTCCCTCCTCTCTCTTTCTCCCTCCTCTCTCATTCTCCCTCCTCTCTCTCTCCTTTCTTTCTCCCCCCTCATCTCTCTCTCCTCATCCCTCACTCTTTCCCCCATCTCATCTCTCTCTCCATCCTTCACTCTCTCCCCCCTCTCATCTCTCTCTCTTCTCTCCTCTCTCTTTCTCCCTCCTCTCACTCTCCCCCCTCATCTCTCTCTCCTCATCCCTCCCTCTCTCCCCCCTCATCTCTCTCTCCTCATCCCTCACTCTCTCCCCCCTCCCTCTCATCTCTCTCTCTCCCTCTCTTAGTCCTACCCCTCACCTCCACTTCTCCATCAAGCACCCTCACACCCTGTCCTGGAAGTACTATAAGATGTTCCAGTGTAAAGCCCACCTGGTCATGAGGCTCATTGAGAACAGGATCAGCATGGAGTTCATGCTGCAGGTGAGTAATCAATGTAATAATCCATCCATCATCTAGTGTGCTGGTTCTGGTAAACATCTGTCTACACGTGAAGTCTAGTTGTTTAAACACTAATACCTACAGGGATTCAACACTAGAGTTTATTAATACTGAGTCTGGGTCATTCCAGTTCAACTACTAGCAGTTTCATGGAGGAAAGCATTTTCAATCCTCAAATCATTGGACCACAGATCCCAGCACTACACCAGATCCCAGCACTACATCAGATCCCAGCACCACACCAGATCCCAGCACCACACCAGATCCCAGCACTACACCAGATCCCAGCACCACACCAGATCCCAGCACCACACCAGATCCCAGCACTACACCAGATCCCAGCACCACACCAGATCCCAGCATCAGATCCCAGCACTACATCAGATCCCAGCACCACACCAGATCCCAGCATCAGATCCCAGCACTACACCAGATCCCAGCACTACATCAGATCCCAGCACTACATCAGATCCCAGCACCAGATCCCAGCACTACACCAGATCCCAGCACTACACCAGATCCCAGCACTACACCAGATCCCAGCACTACACCAGATCCCAGCACTACACCAGATCCCGGCACTACACCAGATCCCGGCACTACATCAGATCCCGGCACTACATCAGATCCCGGCACTACATCAGATCCCGGCACTACACCAGATCCCGGCATCACACCAGATCCCGGCACTACACCAGATCCCGGCACTACACCAGATCCCGGCACTACACCAGATCCCGGCACTACACCAGATCCCGGCACTACACCAGATCCCGGCACTACACCAGATCCCGGCACCACACCAGATCCCGGCACCACACCAGATCCCGGCACCACACCAGATCCCGGCACCACACCAGATCCCAGCACTACATCAGATCCCAGCACTACATCAGATCCCAGCACTACATCAGATCCCAGCACTACATCAGATCCCAGCACTACATCAGATCCCAGCACTACATCAGATCCCAGCACTATACCAGATCCCAGCACTATACCAGATCCCAGCACTATACCAGATCCCAGCACTATACCAGATCCCAGCACTATACCAGATCCCAGCACTACATCAGATCCCAGCACCACATCAGATCCCAGCATCAGATCCCAGCATCAGATCCCTGCACCAGATCCCAGCACTACATCAGATCCCAGCACTACATCAGATCCCAGCACTACATCAGATCCCAGCACTACATTGACTCTTCCCCTGTTCAGCTCCTGAGTGACCAGTACAGTGTCCTCGCAGAAGTACCAGACACATGTGGAGTCAGATACATGAACTAGATGATTCTGTTTCCTATCTGCTAGGTGTTCAACAAGTTACTAAGCCTGGCCAGTACAGCGTCCTCGCAGAAGTACCAGTCACACATGTGGAGTCAGATGCTGGTATCCACCCACAGCTTCCTCAAGTCCATCTCCAACGTGTCGGGGAAGGACATAGGACCCCTCATCAAGCAGTGGGTGTATCCTTTCACCTGTCAATCAGACCACTGGAGGGAGAGGTTGTAACGTGATTATAACACTGTAATAGCAGATTAACAGTTAGGACATAGGACCCCTCATCAAGCAGTGGGTGTGTCCTTTAACCTGTCAATCAGACCACTGGAGGGAGAGGTTGTAACGTGACTATAACACTGTAATAGCAGATTAATAGTTAGGACCCTCATCAAGCAGTGGGTGTGTCCTTTCAGCTCCCTCAGACTGCTTAGCAGAACACTGGAGACACTGGCCTGGTTAGAACACTAATGACTGACTGGCCTGGTTAGAACACTAATGACTGACTGGCCTGGTTAGAACACTAATGACTGACTGGCCTGGTTAGAACACTAATGACTGACTGGCCTGGTTAGAACACTAATGACTGACTGGCCTGGTTAGAACACTAATGACTGACTGGCCTGGTTAGAACACTAATGACTGACTGGCCTGGTTAGAACACTAATGACTGACTGGCCTGGTTAGAACACTAATGACTGACTGGCCTGGTTAGAACACTAATGACTGACTGGCCTGGTTAGAACACTAACGACTGACTGGCCTGGTTAGAACACTAACGACTGACTGGCCTGGTTAGAACACTAACGACTGACTGGCCTGGTTAGAACACTAACGACTGACTGGCCTGGTTAGAACACTAACGACTGACTGGCCTGGTTAGAACACTAACGACTGACTGGCCTGGTTAGAACACTAACGACTGACTGGCCTGGTTAGAACACTAACGACTGACTGGCCTGGTTAGAACACTAACGACTGACTGGCCTGGTTAGAACACTAACGACTGACTGGCCTGGTTAGAACACTAACGACTGACTGGCCTGGTTAGAACACTAACGACTGACTGGCCTGGTTAGAACACTAACGACTGACTGGCCTGGTTAGAACACTAACGACTGACTGGCCTGGTTAGAACACTAACGACTGACTGGCCTGGTTAGAACACTAACGACTGACTGGCCTGGTTAGAACACTAACGACTGACTGGCCTGGTTAGAACACTAACGACTGACTGGCCTGGTTAGAACACTAACGACTGACTGGCCTGGTTAGAACACTAACGACTGACTGGCCTGGTTAGAACACTAACGACTGACTGCCTGGTTAACCTGCCCTGGTTAGAACACTAACGACTGACTGGCCTGGTTAGAACACTAACGACTGACTGGCCTGGATAGAACACTAACGACTGACTGGCCTGGATAGAACACTAACGACTGACTGGCCTGGATAGAACACTAATAACAGACTGGCCTGGATAGAACACTAACAACAGACTGGCCTGGTTAGAACACTAACGACTGACTGGCCTGGTTGGAACACTAACGACTGACTGGCCTGGTTGGAACACTAACGACTGACTGGCCTGGTTAGAACACTAACGACTGACTGGCCTGGTTGGAACACTAACGACTGACTGGCCTGGTTGGAACACTAACGACTGACTGGCCTGGTTGGAACACTAACGACTGACTGGCCTGGTTGGAACACTAACGACTGACTGGCCTGGTTGGAACACTAACGACTGACTGGCCTGGTTGGAACACTAACGACTGACTGGCCTGGTTGGAACACTAACGACTGACTGGCCTGGTTAGAACACTAACGACTGACTGGCCTGGTTAGAACACTAACGACTGACTGGCCTGGTTGGAACACTAACGACTGACTGGCCTGGTTGGAACACTAACGACTGACTGGCCTGGTTGGAACACTAACGACTGACTGGCCTGGTTGGAACACTAACGACTGACTGGCCTGGTTATAAAGCCTCTTTAAGCAGTGTAATAATTGAACTCTTCAACTGATGACCCGTATATATGCGTTTTGCTTTTTCAGATGACTGATTTTGTATCTTATAAGTTCACTTTAATGTCCAGAGATGTCAACTGACATGGAAATGTATTGTACATGTCAGCAGAAAGGTCGTGTCTATTTATAGTCTGTATGTAATATCAAGGCTTTGGATGATTTAATATCCACTATACAACTGGAAATATACCATATCACCAACATTTTCCAAAACCATTCCTGTGGTTATTACACTGCAGTAATTTAATGATTCACGCTGATTGCTCTAGTTATTACGTTGAACTACCATTGTGCCCCTGATTGGGATCTGGACTGTAATTGTTTCAGTTTTAGATATTAGCCTTAATTCAAGCCCACAGAGACCAGAGTGCGGTGGTGAAGTTCTTTGGCAGTTTTGCCTTCAACAGGAAACGGAACGTTCTAGAACTGGAGATCCGACAGGACTACACCTCCTCTGGAACACAGAAATATGTGGTAGGTCCTCTTTGAACTGAGTTGGTTTAACTTTACTGGTGTGCGGCGGATGGGCGCAGTTAGCACTTTTGGGACGATTCGATTGGTTCCATTGTACCAGCAAAGCTAAATCAATCTACCGCAAGTATTTGACATTTTGTGTTTGACCCAAGTCTGAGATTTAGTAGTAAGGTGAATCACTGTCTTTGTTCTGTAGGGACCCATCAAGGTGACAGTACAGGAGCTGGATGGATCCTTCAACCACACGCTACAGATCGAAGAGAACAGTCTGAAGCACGACATCCCCTGCCACTCCAAGAGCAGACGGTAAACTCAAGCATCTTGTTTCTGTTGTTATTACTAACACATTTCAATAAGCCTAATGCAATGCCGTCTTAGCTGTAGTTTGGAGGACCAAGCCTAATGCAATGGCGTCTTAGCTGTAGTTTGGAGGACCAAGCCTAATGCAATGGCGTCTTAGCTGTAGTTTGGAGGACCAAGCCTAATGCACTGCCGTCTTAGCTGTAGTTTGGAGGACCAAGCCTAATGCACTGCTGTCTTAGCTGTAGTTTGGAGGACCAAGCCTAATGCAATGGCGTCTTAGCTGTAGTTTGGAGGACCAAGCCTAATGCAATGGCGTCTTAGCTGTAGTTTGGAGGACCAAGCCTAATGCACTGCCGTCTTAGCTGTAGTTTGGAGGACCAAGCCTAATGCAATGCTGTCTTAGCTGTAGTTTGGAGGACCAAGCCTAATGCAATGGCGTCTTAGCTGTAGTTTGGAGGACCAAGCCTAATGCAATGCCATCTTAGCTGTAGTTTGGAGGACCAAGCCTAATGCAATGCCGTCTTAGCTGTAGTTTGGAGGACCAAGCCTAATGCAATGCCATCTTAGCTGTAGTTTGGAGGACCAAGCCTAATGCAATGCCATCTTAGCTGTAGTTTGGAGGACCAAGCCTAATGCAATGCCTTCTTAGCTGTAGTTTGGAGGACCAACCCTAATGCAATGCCGTCTTAGCTGTAGTTTGGAGGACCAAGCCTAATGCAATGCCGTCTTAGCTGTAGTTTGGAGGACCAAGCCTAATGCAATGCCGTCTTAGCTGTAGTTTGGAGGACCAAGCCTAATGCAATGCCGTCTTAGCTGTAGTTTGGAGGACCAAGCCTAATGCAATGCTGTCTTAGCTGTAGTTTGGAGGACCAAGCCTAATGCAATGGCATCTTAGCTGTAGTTTGGAGGACCAAGCCTAATGCAATGGCGTCTTAGCTGTAGTTTGGAGGACCAAGCCTAATGCAATGCCGTCTTAGCTGTAGTTAAGAAGACCAAGCCTAATGCAATGCCGTCTTAGCTGTAGTTAAGAAGACCAAGCCTAATGCAATGGCGTCTTAGCTGTAGTTAAGAAGACCAAGCCTAATGCAATGCCATCTTAGCTGTAGTTTGGAGGACCAAGCCTAATGCAATGCCGTCTTAGCTGTTGCAATGCCATCTTAGCTGTAGTTTGGAGGACCAAGCCTAATGCAATGCTGTCTTAGCTGTAGTTAAGAAGACCAAGCCTAATGCAACGCTGTCTTAGCTGTAGTTAAGAAGACCAAGCCTAATGCAATGCCTTCTTAGCTGTAGTTTGGAGGACCAAGCCTAATGCAATGCCGTCTTAGCTGTAGTTTGGAGGACCAAGCCTAATGCAATGCCGTCTTAGCTGTAGTTTGGAAGACCAAGCCTAATGCAATGCCATCTTAGCTGTAGTTTGGAGGACCAAGCCTAATGCAATGCCATCTTAGCTGTAGTTTGGAGGACCAAGCCTAATACAATGCCATCTTAGCTGTAGTTTGGAGGACCAAGCCTAATGCAATGCCATCTTTGCTGTAGTTTGGAGGACCAAGCCTAATGCAATGCCGTCTTAGCTGTAGTTTGGAAGACCAAGCCTAATGCAATGCAGTCTTAGCTGTAGTTTGGAGGACCAAGCCTAATGCAATGGCGTCTTAGCTGTAGTTTGGAGGACCAAGCCTAATACAATGCCGTCTTAGCTGTAGTTTGGAGGACCAAGCCTAATGCAATGCCGTCTTAGCTGTAGTTTGGAGGACCAAGCCTAATGCAATGGTGTCTTAGCTGTAGTTAAGAAGACCAAGCCTAATACAATGCCGTCTTAGCTGTAGTTTGGAGGACCAAGCCTAATGCAATGCCGTCTTAGCTGTAGTTTGGAGGACCAAGCCTAATGCAATGCCGTCTTAGCTGTAGTTAAGAGGACCAAGCCTAATACAATGCCGTCTTAGCTGTAGTTTGGAGGACCAAGCCTAATACAATGCCGTCTTAGCTGTAGTTTGGAGGACCAAGCCTAATGCAATGCCGTCTTAGCTGTAGTTTGGAGGACCAAGCCTAATTCAATGCCGTCTTGGCTGTAGTTTGTAGGACCAAGTGTCCCTCAGTTTATCTCCACCTCCTGAGAGTTTCTATTTTCTTCCAGAAACAAGAAGAAGAAGATCCCTTTGATGAACGGGGAGGAGGTTGACATGGACCTGTCTGCTATGGAGTAAGACTTTATACTGTTCCCCTTCTCGCTCTCTCGCTCTCTCTACTACTTTATACTGTTCCCCTTCTCTCTCTCTCTCTGTCTACTACTTTATACTGCTCCCCTTCTCTCTGTCTGCTATGGAGTAAGACTTTATACTGTCTGCTCACTGACTGTCTGCTCACTGACTGTCTGCTCACTGACTGTCTGCCCACTGACTGTCTGCCCACTGACTGTCTGCCCACTGACTGTCTGCCCACTGACTGTCTGCCCACTGACTGTCTGCCCACTGACTGTCTGCCCACTGACTGTCTGCCCACTGACTGTCTGCCCACTGACTGTCTGCCCACTGGCTGTCTGCCCACTGGCTGTCTGCCCACTGGCTGTCTGCCCACTGGCTGTCTGCCCACCGGCTGTCTGCCCACCGGCTGTCTGCCCACCGGCTGTCTGGGGAGAGCAGGACTGATACATACTACAGAGCTGGGGAGAGCAGCACTGATACATACTACAGAGCTGGGGAGAGCAACACTGATACATACTACAGGGCTGGGGAGAGCAGCACTGATACATACTACAGAGCTGGGGAGAGCAGCACTGATACATACTACAGAGCTGGGGAGAGCAGCACTGATACATACTACAGAGCTGGGGAGAGCAGCACTGATACATACTACAGGGCTGGGGAGAGCAGCACTGATACATACTACAGGGCTGGGGAGAGCAGCACTGATACATACTACAGAGCTGGGGAGAGCAGCACTGATACATACTACAGAGCTGGGGAGAGCAACACTGATACATACTACAGAGCTGGGGAGAGCAGCACTGATACATACTACAGAGCTGGGGAGAGCAGCACTGATACATACTACAGAGCTGGGGAGAGCAGCACTGATACATACTACAGAGCTGGGGAGAGCAACACTGATACATACTACAGAGCTGGGGAGAGCAGCACTGATACATACTACAGAGCTGGGGAGAGCAGCACTGATACATACTACAGAGCTGGGGAGAGCAGCACTGATACATACTACAGAGCTGGGGAGAGCAGCACTGATACATACTACAGAGCTGGGGAGAGCAACACTGATACATACTACAGAGCTGGGGAGAGCAGCACTGATACATACTACAGGGCTGGGGAGAGCAGCACTGATACATACTACAGAGCTGGGGAGAGCAGCACTGATACATACTACAGGGCTGGGGAGAGCAGCACTGATACATACTACAGAGCTGGGGAGAGCAGCACTGATACATACTACAGAGCTGGGGAGAGCAGCACTGATACATACTACAGAGCTGGGGAGAGCAGCTATGGCTGTTACTGAGCAGTGAGAAACTAACCAACAACCCAGCAGGCAGTTACAGCTGTCTACAACCCTCCTGCCAAGTCTTTTGGCATCTTTACCATCACTCCAGCCAGGCAGGCCTCCAGCAACCCCTCTGGTGTGGTGTCGTCTGCCTGCTTCTCGCTCCACTGTTTTAATAGCGGCAGGTGTTGGCTTCAGTCAATCACTTCTGTTTGGTTTAGATTTGGTCCAGCCTACCCTCAGAGGGAACATCAGGCTGTAACTTCATTTCAGTCCTATATCCTACCCTCAGTAGTTTACGTCCTACCCTCAGTAGTTTACATCCTAGCCTCAGTAGTTTACGTCTTAGCTTCAGTAGTTTACGTCCTAGCCTCGGTAGTTTACGTCCTAAAATCGGCAGTTTACGTCCTAGCCTCGGCAGTTTACGTCCTAGCCTCGGCAGTTTACGTCCTAGCCTCGGCAGTTTACGTCCTAGCCTCGGCAGTTTACGTCCTAGCCTCGGCAGTTTACGTCCTAGCCTCGGTAGTTTACGTCTTAGCCTCGGTAGTTTACGTCCTAGCCTCGGTAGTTTACGTCTTAGCCTCGGTAGTTTACGTCCTAGCCTCGGTAGTTTACGTCTTAGCCTCGGTAGTTTACGTCCTAGCCTCGGTAGTTTACGTCTTACCCTCGGTAGTTTACGTCCTACCCTCGGTAGTTTACGTCCTAGCCTCGGTAGTTTACGTCCTAGCCTCGGTAGTTTACGTCCTAGCCTCGGTAGTTTACGTCCTAGTCTCGGTAGTTTACGTCCTACCCACGGTAGTTTATGTCCTAGCCTCTGTAGTTTACGTCCTAGCCTCGGTAGTTTACGTCCTAGCCTCGGTAGTTTACGTCCTACCCACGGTAGTTTACGTCCTACCCACGGTAGTTTACGTCCTACCCTCGGTAGTTTACGTCCTAGCCTCGGCAGTTTACGTCCAATCAGTTGAATTCAGACAAGTCACCCTCCTTAACAGACAAGTCACCCTCCTTAACAGACAAGTCACCCTCCTTAACAGACAAGTCACCCTCCTTAACAGACAAGTCACCCTCCTTAACAGACAAGTCACCCTCCTTAACAGACAAGTCACCCTCCTTAACAGACAAGTCACCCTCCTTAACAGACAAGTCACCCCTCCTTAACAGACAAGTCACCCCTCCTTAACAGACAAGTCACCCCTCCTTAACAGACAAGTCACCCCTCCTTAACAGACAAGTCACCCTCCTTAACAGACAAGTCACCCTCCTTAACAGACAAGTCACCCTCCTTAACAGACAAGTCACCCTCCTTAACAGACAAGTCACCCTCCTTAACAGACAAGTCACCCTCCTTAACAGACAAGTCACCCTCCTTAACAGACAAGTCACCCTCCTTAACAGACAAGTCACCCTCCTTAACAGACAAGTCACCCTCCTTAACAGACAAGTCACCCTCCTTAACAGACAAGTCACCCTCCTTAACAGACAAGTCACCCTCCTTAACAGACAAGTCACCCTCCTTAACAGACAAGTCACCCTCCTTAACAGACAAGTCACCCTCCTTAACAGACAAGTCACCCTCCTTAACAGACAAGTCACCCTCCTTAACAGACAAGTCACCCTCCTTAATTAACCTTTTCTCAATAGGGGGTGCTGTTTTCACTTTGTAAAAATTCGTTCCCAAATTAAACTGCCTCGTACTCAATTCTTGCTCGTACAATATGCATATTATTATTACTATTGGATAGAAAACACTCTCTAGTTTCTAAAACCGTTTGAATTATATCTGTGAGTAAAACAGAACTCAAGTTGGAGCAAACTTCCTCTCAGGAAGTGAGAAATCTGAAATCAGGCACTCTGATCTAGGGTCAGTTTATTAATTTGCATGTATTCTATTGGTCGACATACACTGCATACGCCTTCCCCTATATGTCAGCAAGCAGTGAGAATTGGAATGGAGTTGCTAGGCAGATCTGAGGCCATATAAGGGCTCTTGGAACCGGGGGTGCACTCTTTTCAACATTCGCCACGACGCAAGACAGACCTCAGGATGGCGTTCTGGAAAGCTCTCGTTATAGGCCTTAGATATATCCGGCTCTGATTTTATTCGATATAGGTGTTAAGAACGTCATAATGTAGTTATTTTAAACCGAGTTATATCATTTTATATCAGTATATTGCGATTTTCGGAATTTTCTTAGTGCTGCGTTATAGTGAGTTGGGCACGTCTTCGCCACATGGCTAATGTTTACTGCTAATTCCAAAGTTGAAGGCGACAATCTACAACCGAGCAACGATTCTTCTGGACAAAGGACAACTTGCCCAAGATTCTGATGGAAGCTCATCAAAAAGTAAGAACTATTTATGATGTTAATTCGTTGTTCTGTTGAAAAATGTCAAACTACTATTCCGCCATTAATTTCGGTGCGGTCTCGCTTTAACGCACGCTGTATGTCGTAGTAACGTTAATTTTAAAAATCTAACACAGCGGTTGCATTAAGAACTAATGTATCTTTCATTTGCTGTCCAACCTGTATTTTTTAGTCAAGTTTATGATTAGTTATTGATTAGATTAGGTGCCTCTCCCAAGATTTCTCCCGACATTTTGTTGGCAGCTTGGCTACTATTCTCATTGTATAACCACGATTTGTGCCGCTAAATATGCACATTTTCGAACAAACTCTATATGTATTGTGTAATATGATGTTATAGGACTGTCATCTGAAGAAGTTTGAGAAGGTTAGTGAAAAAATTAATATCTTTTGCTGGTTTATTCGTTATCGCTATTGTTGGCTTGAATCAATGCTGTTGTGTGGTTGGCTATTGTAGTAAGCTAATATAATGCTATATTGTGTTTTCGCTGTAAAACACTTAAAAAATCTGAAATATTGGCTGGATTCACAAGATCTTTGTCTTTCATTTGCTGTACGCTGTGTATTTTTCATAAATGTTTTATGATGAGTATTTAGGTAATTCACGTTGGTCTCTGTAGTTATTCTAGTTGCTTTGGTGAGAGTTGTGATGGTGGCTGCAATGTAAAACTATGATTTATACCTGAAATATGCACATTTTTCTAACAAAACATATGCTATACAATAAATATGTTATCAGACTGTCATCTGATGAAGTTGTTTCTTGGTTAGTGACTATTTATATCTTTATTTGGTCGAAATTGTGATAGCTACCTATGCAGGAAAAAAATGGTGGCGAAAAAAAGTTGTCTTTTGCTATCGTGGTTGGCTAATAGAAATACATATTGTGTCTTCCCTGTAAAACGTTTAAAAAATCAGAAATGATGGCTGGATTCACAAGATGTGTATCTTTCATCTGGTGTCTTGGACTTGTGATTTAATGATATTTAGATGCTAGTATTTACTTGTGGCGCTATGCTAGGCTATGCTAGTCAGCTTTTTTACTGATGAGGGTGCTCCCGGATCCGGGATTGTGACCAAGTAGAAGTTAACAGACAAGTCACCCTCCTTAACAGACAAGTCACCCTCCTTAACAGACAAGTCACCCTCCTTAACAGACAAGTCACCCTCCTTAACAGACAAGTCACCCTCCTTAACAGACAAGTCACCCTCCTTAACAGACAAGTCACCCTCCTTAACAGACAAGTCACCCTCCTTAACAGACAAGTCACCCTCCTTAACAGACAAGTCACCCTCCTTAACCGACAAGTCACCCTCCTTAACCGACAAGTCACCCTCCTTAACCGACAAGTCACCCTCCTTAACCGACAAGTCACCCTCCTTAACCGACAAGTGTTACATTCGTTCCGTTCCATAAAGAATCTAAAACTGAACTCTGTTTCTCACGCAGTGCGGATTCTCCCTTGCTGTGGATCCGGATCGATCCAGACATGTCCATCCTGCGTAAGGTGGAGTTTGAGCAGGCAGACTTCATGTGGCAGTACCAGCTCAGGTACAGGACTCTTCACCTTTTACTTTTAGGAACTGCACAAGTTAACAGCACAAGTTAAAAAAGACTATCCTTATTTACAAACATGACAAAGATGACCACAGATCACGCCACAGAGCCATGATGGCACAAGCTATAGATCTGACATTTCAACATGAAGTTCAATGCGAACTAGAAAAGGTGTGTTTGCTTGTCCTGGAAGTATTCTTCACGGTTCAGAAGTATCTTCCTCAGGTACGAGCGGGACGTAGTGGCCCAGGAGGAGTCTATTTTAGCCCTGGAGAAGTTCCCCACGCCGGCCTCCCGTCTGGCCCTCACTGACATCCTAGAACAGGACCAGTGTTTCTACAAGGTCCGCCAGGGGGCCTGCTTCTGCCTCGCCAAGGTAAGAAGTCCACTTCACCCATCCACCTTTATCCCTCCATTGATTCATTACCCACGGTAGGGTTTTAGTGTGATGAATCCAGAGTTGAGCACATCGTTCCTTTATTCTAAGTCAAGGGGACTGCTGTGGCATTAGGCCACCCACCTTCCTAGTCTTCGTTCTTCTTTTAAAACCTAATTCGACAACCCCTGTAGAACGTTATCCTGTGGATTTTTTTTGCTTTATCTGTCAAACCCTCCTATATCCGATTGATTTCCTCCATTTATAATATTTTCACCTGAATCCATATTTTCTTCAAATCAGAAATGGATGTGGAGTTCCATCAGGTTTCATTGGCTTCCAGAATTGAATTTAGCTAGTTGCTGGTCAGACCACAGGATGTTAACGGGTAACACAGGATGTTAACGGGTACCCCAGGATGTTGATGGTCAGACCACAGGATGTTAACGGGTAACACAGGATGTTAACGGGTAACACAGGATGTTAACGGGTAACACAGGATGTTAACGGGTAACACAGGATGTTAACGGGTAACACAGGATGTTAACGGGTAACACAGGATGTTAACGGGTAACACAGGATGTTAACGGGTAACACAGGATGTTAACGGGTAACACAGGATGTTGATGGTCAGACCACAGGATGTTGGTCAGACCACAGGATGTTGGTCAGACCACAGGATGTTGGTCAGACCACAGGATGTTGGTCAGACCACAGGATGTTGGTCAGACCACAGGATGTTGGTCAGACCACAGGATGTTAACGGGTAACACAGGATGTTAACGGGTAACACAGGATGTTAACGGGTAACACAGGATGTTAACGGGTAACACAGGATGTTAACGGGTACCCCAGGATGTTAACGGGTACCCCAGGATGTTAACGGGTAACCCAGGATGTTAACGGGTAACCCAGGATGTTAACGGGTAACCCAGGATGTTAACGGGTACCCCAGGATGTTAATGGTCAGACCACAGGATGTTAACGGGTACCCCAGGATGTTAACGGGTAACCCAGGATGTTAACGGGTAACCCAGGATGTTAACGGGTAACCCAGGATGTTAACGGGTAACCCAGGATGTTAACGGGTAACCCAGGATGTTAACGGGTAACCCAGGATGTTAATGGTCAGACCACAGGATGTTAACGGGTACCCCTGATAGCCTTGGCAGGCCAGTGATAGGCTGTCTTTGTTGAAAGAGTGGGAGCCGGCAGGAAAGGCTTAGGGGCAAGTCCAAGCAGAGTCCACACACCCACACTTGGATACACACACTCACATATACACACACCCACACTTAGATGCACACACACCCACACTTAGATGCACACACTCACATATACACACACCCACACTCACATATACACACACCCGTCCACCCCAGGGCCTTGTGAAAAATGACAACACCCTGACTGCTCGCCCCAGCCATGTAGGTAGACCCTCAACTCTGTCCTCCTCTCTAATATACTGCTGAGAGAGAGCAGGGAGACCCTCAGCCCTGTAGGTAGACCCTCAACTCTGTCCTCCTCTCTAATATCCTGCTGAGAGAGAGCAGGGAGACCCTCGGCTCTGTCCTCCTCTCTAATATCCTGCTGAGAGAGAGCAGGGAGACCCTCAACTCTGTCCTCCTCTAATATCCTGCTGAGAGAGAGCAGGGAGACCCTCAACTCTGTCCTCCTCTAATATCCTGCTGAGAGAGAGCAGGGAGACCCTCAACTCTGTCCTCCTCTAATATCCTGCTGAGAGAGAGCAGGGAGACCCTCAACTCTGTCCTCCTCTAATATCCTGCTGAGAGAGCAGGGAGACCCTCAACTCTGTCCTCCCCTAATATCCTGCTGAGAGAGAGCAGGGAGACCCTCAACTCTGTCCTCCTCTCTAATATCCTGCTGAGAGAGAGCAGGGAGACCCTCAACTCTGTCCTCCTCTCTAATATCCTGCTGAGAGCAGGGAGACCCTCGTCTCTGTCACTTCCTCATGTAACAGGCTAGAAGCCAGTCTGCTAGAAGCCAGTCTGCTAGAAGCCAGTCTGCTAGAAGCCAGTCTGCTAGAAGCCAGTCTGCTAGAAGCCAGTCTGCTAGAAGCCAGTCTGCTAGAAGCCAGTCTGCTAGAAGCCAGTCTGCTAGAAGCCAGTCTGCTAGAAGCCAGTCTGCTAGAAGCCAGTCTGCTAGAAGCCAGTCTGAACTCTAGAAAATCGAATCACGATTTTACGCTCTCTTGTCCCCTTGCAGTTAACTTTCAAATGAATAGCACAACGTTTTGTCTTGGAAACCTTCTTCAGAGTCATGTCATCCTAGTTAGATTACTAGCTAATACGTCTATTATTTAGTATCTTCTGTTTCTAGATAGCGAACTCCACTGCTCTGTGAAGTCCCTGTTCACCAGGATAGCTAGCTATCACACAGGAAGCTGTATCACGTATTTCCTGTTTTTAATATTCATAGATAGCCAACTCCATGATGAGCACGTGGACCGGTCCTCCAGCCATGAAGTCTCTGTTCACCAGGATGTTCTGCTGTAAGAGCTGTCCAAATATCGTCAAGACCAACACCTTCATCAGCTTCCAGAGCTACTTCCTACAGAAGGTATTTAACCGTCAACACGTCACCTTAACGTAGATCACGAGACTAAGTCTGTCTGTTAAATATCTTATCAGTCATGGGATACAAGTTACACACTGCAGAAGTTTTTACTTCGTCACAGAACCTAAACCTTTAGGAAACAATTAAAAAAATCTGAATTAGTTTCCTTGTAAATTGCAGGAAATGTGTAATACTGTGGTCCAGTATTTTGACGTCTGTAATGAGCTGTGTTTGATCTATACGTAGACCATGCCTGTAGCCATGGCTCAGCTCAGAGACATCCAGAACCTCTGTCCCAAAGACGTCCTCAACTTCATCCTGGACCTCATCAAGTACAACGACAACAGGAAGAACAAGGTGAGACGGGCGTTTGTTTTGTTGTGACCAATGAAAAGAAGGGGACAGGGTGAAGCAGATGAACCGTTCAGAGAGTGTTGGACCAGGGATCGCCATCGTTGGTAATTCTGTGTGGTGTTCTGGAGTTGGTTGTGCTGACCACTGGGCCAGACTGGACCAGGCACTAATGCCTTTAATGTTGTTTCCCTTCTCTTTTTCCTAGTTCTCCGACAACTACTACCGTGCCGAGCTGATTGACGCCCTCACCAACTCCCTGACCCCGGCCATCAGCATCAGTAACGAGGTGCGCACCGTGGACAACCTCAACGGAGACGTACGTCTCATCCTGGAGGAGATCACACGGTCTCTGAACATGGAGAAACTACTGCCCAGTTACCGCAACACCATCACTGTCAGGTAGAGATAATCACTACTATAGATACCACTATACATTATACTATATAAACTAAACATCCTAGAGGAGATCATCACTACTGTCCAGCTACCACTACACCATCACTGTCAGGTAGAGATAATCACTACTATAGATACCACTATACATTATACTATATAAACTAAACATCCTAGAGGAGATCATCACTACTGTCCAGCTACCACTACACCATCACTGTCAGGTAGAGATAATCACTACTATAGATACCACTATACATTATACTATATAAACTAAACATCCTGGAGGAGATCATCACTACTGTCCAGCTACCACAACACCATCACTGTCAGGTAGAGATAATCACTACTATAGATACCACTATACATTATACTATATAAACTAAACATCCTGGAGGAGATCATCACTACTGTCCAGCTACCACTACACCATCACTGTCAGGTAGAGATAATCACTACTATAGATACCACTATACATTATACTATATAAACTAAACATCCTGGAGGAGATCATCACTACTGTCCAGCTACCACAACACCATCACTGTCAGGTAGAGATAATCACTACTATAGATACCACTATACATTATACTATATAAACTAAACATCCTGGAGGAGATCATCACTACTGTCCAGCTACCACAACACCATCACTGTCAGGTAGAGATGGTGATAAATGTGGGTGGTGAATGGTGGTGTTTAGTGGTGGCACCTGTGGGTGGTGGTAAATGCGGGTGCTTGGTGTCAGTGTTTTGAGTGGCTGGTTTTACATTGTGTTGATCGATAAAAGATTGACCAAATAGTGATTGTTGCGCTGGCTGGTGTGGACGCTTTTTGGCCCTTGTACCCTCTCCCCAAATATTGCCAAACACGTCCCGTACAGGAAGCTGGTTGAGTGCCAGGGTAAACCTTCCCACCTGCATGATCTTATCAATCAAAATGCCTTAAAGGCACAATCTGCAACTTTGACTTCCAGTTGTAGAACTCCAAATCTTTTTAACCCTAAAGGGTATTGGTGCGTTAGAAATCAGGAACTTTGATTTAGGCTTATAGATGAGTGACCTCTCTTTCTCCTCCACCCCTCTCTCTCTCTCCTCCACCCCTCTCTCTCCTCCATCCCTCTCTCTCCTCCATCCCTCTCTCTCTCTCCATCCCTCCCTCTCTCTCTCTCACCTCCATCCATACCTCTCTCTCTCTCCATCCCTCTCTCTCTCTCCTCTATCCCTCTCTCTCTCACCACCACCCATCCCTCTCTCTCTCTCCATCCCTCTTTCTCTCCTCCATCCCTCTCGCTCTCTCTCTCTCTCACCACCACCCATCCCTCTCGCTCTCCTCCATCCCTCTCGCTCTCTCTCTCTCACCACCACCCATCCCTCTCGCTCTCTCTCTCCATCCCTCTCTCTCTCTCATCCCTCTCTCTCTCTCATCCCTCTCTCTCTCTCCATCCCTCTCTCTCTCCTCCATCCCTCTCTCCTCCATCCCTCCTCTCTCTCTCCTCTATCCCTCTCTCCTCTCCACCCCTCTCTCTCTCTCTCTCTCCTCCATCCCTCTCTCTCTCCTCCATCCCTCTCTCTCTCCTCCATCCCTCTCTCTCTCTCCTCCATCCCTCTCTCTCTCTCCTCCATCCCTCTCTCTCTCCTCCATCCCTCTCTCTCTCTTTCTTCCCTCTCTCCAGTTGTCTCAGAGCTATCCGGATGCTTCAGAAGAATGGTCATATTCCCAGTGACCCCTCTCTGTTTAAATCCTATGCAGAATACGGACACTTTGTGGATGTGCGTGTCGCAGCACTGGAAGCTGTGGTGGACTACACAAGAGGTATGCACCGCACTAGTCATAGTGAAGTTAGTAGGACACACCCTATTCTCTATGTAGTGCACTACATTTAGCCAGATCGACGTAGGGTTAGAATTAGTCCCATAGAGCTCTAACCAGAAGTAGTGCACTTGACTACAGAGCTTTCAGGAAGTATTCAGACCCCTTGACTTTTTCCACATTTTTTTACTTTACAGCCTTATTCTGAAATGTATTTAATTGTTTTCTTTTCTCATCAATCTACACACAATAACCCATAATAACAAACCAAAAACAGGTTTTTAGACATTTTTGAAAATGTATATAAAAATAAATAACTATCACAGTTGCATAAGTATTCAGACATTTTACTCAGTACTTTGTTGAAGCACCTTTGGCAGCGATTATAGCCTCATGTCTTCTTGGGTATGACGCTACAAGCTTGGCACACCTGTATTTGGGGAGTTTCTCCCATTTTTCTCTGCAGATCCTCTCAAGCTCTGTCAGGTTGGATGAGGAGCGTCACTGCACAGCTATTTTCAGGTCTCTCCAGAGATGTTAGATCAGGTTCAAGTCCGGACTCTGGCTGGGCCCTCAAGGACATTCAGAAACTTGTCCCGAAGTCACTCCTGTGTTGTCTTGGCTGTGTGCTTAGGGTCGTTGTCCTGTTGGAAGGTGAACCTTCACCCCAGTCTGAGGTCCTGAGCGTTCTGGAGCAGGTTTTCATCAAGGATCTCTGTACTTTGTTCTGTTCGTCTTTTCTTCGATACTGACTAGTCTCCCAGTCCCTGCCACTGAAAACCATCCCCACAGCATGATGGTGCCAGGTTTCCTCCAGACGTGACGCTTGGCATTCAGGCCAAAGAGTTCAATCTTGGTTTCATCAGACCAGAGAATCTTGTTTCTCATGGTTTGAGAGTCCTTTAGGTGCCTTTTGCGAAAATGTAAAAAAAAACGTTTCGTTTTGTCAGTATGCGGTATTGTGTGTAGACTGAGAAAAAAACATTTATGTAATCCATTTTAGAATAAGGCTGTAACAAAATGTGGAAAAGGGGAAGAGGGTCTGAATACTTTCCGAATGCACTCTACAAGGAGACTAGCGTGTCATTTCAGACACAGCCTAGTTCTCTGGGGTGAACACCTTGACCCTAAATATCCCTCCACCCAGACTGTCAGTATGTTTTAATCTCTGGGGTGAACACCTTGACCCTAAATATCCCTCCACCCAGACTGTCAGTATGTTTTAATCTCTGGGGTGAACACCTTGACCCTAAATATCCCTCCACCCAGACTGTCACCAGTCAGTGTGTTTTAATCTCTGGGGTGAACACCTTGACCCTAAATATCCCTCCACCCAGACTGTCACCAGTCAGTGTGTTTTAATCTCTGGGGTGAACACCTTGACCCTAAATATCCCTCCACCCAGACTGTCAGTGTGTTTTAATCTCTGGGGTGAACACCTTGACCCTAAATATCCCTCCACCCAGACTGTCAGTGTGTTTTAATCTCTGGGGTGAACACCTTGACCTAAATATCCCTCCACCCAGACTGTCAGTATGTTTTCATCTCTGGGGTGAACACCTTGACCCTAAATATCCCTCCACCCAGACTGTCAGTGTGTTTTAATCTCTGGGGTGAACACCTTGACCCTAAATATCCCTCCATCCAGACTGTCAGTGTGTTTTAATCTCTGGGGTGAACACCTTGACCCTAAATATCCCTCCACCCAGACTGTCACCAGTCAGTGTGTTTTAATCTCTGGGGTGACCCTAAATATCCCTCCACCCAGACTGTCACCAGTCAGTATGTTTTAATCTCTGGGGTGAACACCTTGACCCTAAATATCCCTCCATCCAGACTGTCACCAGTCAGTATGTTTTCATCTCTGGGGTGACCCTAAATATCCCTCCACCCAGACTGTCACCAGTCAGTGTGTTTTAATCTCTGGGGTGACCCTAAATATCCCTCCACCCAGACTGTCACCAGTCAGTGTGTTTTAATCTCTGGGGTGAACACCTTGACCCTAAATATCCCTCCATCCAGACTGTCACCAGTCAGTGTGTTTTAATCTCTGGGGTGACCCTAAATATCCCTCCATCCAGACTGTCACCAGTCAGTGTGTTTTAATCTCTGGGGTGAACACCTTGACCCTAAATATCCCTCCATCCAGACTGTCACCAGTCAGTATGTTTTCATCTCTGGGGTGACCCTAAATATCCCTCCACCCAGACTGTCACCAGTCAGTGTGTTTTAATCTCTGGGGTGACCCTAAATATCCCTCCATCCAGACTGTCACCAGTCAGTATGTTTTAATCTCTGGGGTGACCCTAAATATCCCTCCAGTCAGACTGTCACCAGTCAGTGTGTTTTAATCTCTGGGGTGACCCTAAATATCCCTCCATCCAGACTGTCACCAGTCAGTATGTTTTAATCTCTGGGGTGACCCTAAATATCCCTCCATCCAGACTGTCACCAGTCAGTATGTTTTAATCTCTGGGGTGAACACCTTGACCCTAAATATCCCTCCACCCAGACTGTCAGTGTGTTTTAATCTCTGGGGTGAACACCTTGACCTTAAATATCCCTCCACCCAGACTGTCAGTGTGTTTTAATCTCTGGGGTGAACACCTTGACCCTAAATATCCCTCCATCCAGACTGTCACCAGTCAGTGTGTTTTAATCTCTGGGGTGAACACCTTGACCCTAAATATCCCTCCATCCAGACTGTCACCAGTCAGTATGTTTTAATCTCTGGGGTGAACACCTTGACCCTAAATATCCCTCTACCCAGACTGTCACCAGTCAGTATGTTTTAATCTCTGGGTTGAACACCTTGACCCTAAATATCCCTCCACCCAGACTGTCACCAGTCAGTGTGTTTTAATCTCTGGGGTGACCCTAAATATCCCTCCATCCAGACTGTCAGTGTGTTTTAATCTCTGGGGTGAACACCTTGACCCTAAATATCCCTCCATCCAGACTGTCAGTGTGTTTTAATCTCTGGGGTGAACACCTTGACCCTAAATATCCCTCCATCCAGACTGTCACCAGTCAGTGTGTTTTAATCTCTGGGGTGAACACCTTGACCCTAAATATCCCTCTACCCAGACTGTCACCAGTCAGTGTGTTTTAATCTCTGGGGTGAACACCTTGACCCTAAATATCCCTCCATCCAGACTGTCACCAGTCAGTATGTTTTAATCTCTGGGTTGAACACCTTGACCCTAAATATCCCTCCACCCAGACTGTCACCAGTCAGTGTGTTTTAATCTCTGGGGTGACCCTAAATATCCCTCCATCCAGACTGTCAGTGTGTTTTAATCTCTGGGGTGAACACCTTGACCCTAAATATCCCTCCATCCAGACTGTCACCAGTCAGTATGTTTTAATCTCTGGGGTGACCCTAAATATCCCTCCACCCAGACTGTCACCAGTCAGTGTGTTTTAATCTCTGGGGTGACCCTAAATATCCCTCCATCCAGACTGTCACCAGTCAGTATGTTTTAATCTCTGGGGTGAACACCTTGACCCTAAATATCCCTCCACCCAGACTGTCAGTGTGTTTTAATCTCTGGGGTGAACACCTTGACCCTAAATATCCCTCCATCCAGACTGTCACCAGTCAGTGTGTTTTAATCTCTGGGGTGACCCTAAATATCCCTCCATCCAGACTGTCAGTGTGTTTTAATCTCTGGGGTGAACACCTTGACCCTAAATATCCCTCCATCCAGACTGAATGGCACCTTTCTCAGTCGTTGGTCTGTTTCACTCTGTGGGCTGTAGCTACTAGCTAGAGAGACAGCATCTCACCTGTAGAAGCAACACACACACATACACACACTCCCTGCTATAAACCTCATTATAAACTGTGTGGTTCCAGTCCTGAATGCTGATTGGCTGACAGCCGTGGTATGTCAGACCGTATACCACGGGTATGACAAAACATTTGTATTTACTGCTCTAATTACGTTGGTAACCAGTTTATAACAGCAATAAGACACCTCTGGGGTTTGTGGTACCACGGCTAAGGGCTGTGTCCAGGCACTCCGCGATGCATCGTGCATAAGAAAACCCCTTAGCCGTGGTATATTGGCCAAATTACAACAAACCCCCGAGGTGCCTTACTGCTTAATTCATCTACCTCTGGACAGAAGTAGTGCACTAAAGTAATGCCATTTTGGACACATCCTAGAGTTTAGCCCTAAATGTTAATCTCCCTCCATCCAGACAGTTTCACTCCATCTACCTAGAGAGTATCCCTTCCTGTTATAGTAGTAACAACACACTGACTCCTACCTAGAGAGTATCCCTTCTTGTTATAGTAGTAACAACACGCAGACTCCTACCTAGAGAGTATCCCTTCTTGTTATAGTAGTAACAACACACTGACTCCTACCTAGAGAGTATCCCTTCTTGTTATAGTAGTAACAACACACAGACTCCTACCTAGAGAGTATCCCTTCCTGTTATAGTAGTAACAAAACACAGACTCCTACCTAGAGAGTATCCCTTCCTGTTATAGTAGTAACAACACACTGACTCCTACCTAGAGAGTATCCCTTCTTGTTATAGTAGTAACAACACACAGACTCCTGCCTAGAGAGTATCCCTTCTTGTTATAGTAGTAACAACACGCAGACTCCTACCTAGAGAGTATCCCTTCTTGTTATAGTAGTAACAACACACTGACTCCTGCCTAGAGAGTATCCCTTCTTGTTATAGTAGTAACAACACACAGACTCCTACCTAGAGAGTATCCCTTCTTGTTATAGTAGTAACAACACACTGACTCCTACCTAGAGAGTATCCCTTCCTGTTATAGTAGTAACAACACACAGACTCCTACCTAGAGAGTATCCCTTCTTGTTATAGTAGTAACAACACACAGACTCCTACCTAGAGAGTATCCCTTCTTGTTATAGTAGTAACAACACACTGACTCCTACCTAGAGAGTAGGCGTCCAACACGCTCTGACTCCCACACACAATCCCTGCTGACTATAAACATAATGAATCAATCTCACAGCCCTGCCTGCCTACCTGGCTGTCAGGACAGAGGTGTGTGTGTGGTGTGTTTTAACATGCTGTTTATTACTAGTTGACAGGAGCTCCGTGGAACTGCAGTGGCTGCTCAACATGGTCCAGAATGACCCGGCTCACTACGTCAGGTAGTGTGTGTGTGTGTGTGTGTGTGTGTGTGTGTGTGTGTGTGTGTGTGTGTGTGTGTGTGTGTGTGTGTGTGTGTGTGTGTGTGTGTGTGTGTGTGGTGTGTGTGTCAGGTTTGTCTGTTGGGTTGGCTGCCTCATACATAAAGGTGTATTTATCTGGCTTCAGGATATGGGGACATTTTGTCTTAAGGCAGCAAGACAGCGGGGTAGTTGTTTAGTGCTGTGTAAAAACAAGGACTGTTACAGTGAATTTATCAACCGATTAACTCATTTAGACCTGTAGTCTGACGAAATGTATTGATGATACTTAATGCTCAGCACTTTGAATCTAAATATATTCATCCTGATTGGAAAGGTGTTATGTGATGGTTTGTCCCAGGAAAGGTGTTATGTGATGGTTTGTCCCAGGAAAGGTGTTATGTGATGGTTTGTCCCAGGAAATGTGTTATGTGATGGTTTGTCCCAGGAAAGGTGTTATGTGATGGTTTGTCCCAGGAAAGGTGTTATGTGATGGTTTGTCCCAGGAAAGGTGTTATGTGATGGTTTGTCCCAGGAAAGGTGTTATGTGATGGTTTGTCCCAGGAAAGGTGTTATGTGATGGTTTGTCCCAGGAAAGGTGTTATGTGATGGTTTGTCCCAGGAAATGTGTTATGTGATGGTTTGTCCCAGGAAAGGTGTTATGTGATGGTTTGTCCCAGGAAAGGTGTTATGTGATGGTTTGTCCCAGGAAAGGTGTTATGTGATGGTTTGTCCCAGGAAAGGTGTTATGTGATGGTCTGTCCCAGGAAAGGTGTTATGTGATGGTCTGTCCCAGGAAAGGTGTTATGTGATGGTCTGTCCCAGGAAAGGTGTTATGTGATGGTCTGTCCCAGGAAATGTGTTATGTGATGGTCTGTCCCAGGAAATGTGTTATGTGATGGTTTGTCAGGGAAAGGTGTAATGTGATGGTTTGTCCCAGGAAATGTGTAATGTGATGGTCTGTCCCAGGAAAGGTGTTATGTGATGGTCTGTCCCAGGAAATGTGTTATGTGATGGTCTGTCCCAGGAAATGTGTTATGTGATGGTCTGTCCCAGGAAAGGTGTTATGTGATGGTTTGTCAGGGAAAGGTGTAATGTGATGGTTTGTCCCAGGAAAGGTGTTATGTGATGGTTTGTCCCAGGAAAGGTGTTATGTGATGGTTTGTCCCAGGAAAGGTGTTATGTGATGGTTTGTCAGGGAAAGATGTAATGTGATGGTTTGTCCCAGGAAATGTGTTATGTGATGGTTTGTCCCAGGAAAGGTGTTATGTGATGGTTTGTCCCAGGAAAGGTGTTATGTGATGGTTTGTCCCAGGAAAGGTGTTATGTGATGGTCTGTCCCAGGAATGGTGTTATGTGATGGTTTGTCAGGGAAAGGTGTTATGTGATGGTTTGTCCCAGGAAAGGCTTTATGTGATGGTCTGTCCCAGGAAAGGTGTTATGTGATGGTTTGTCCCAGGAAAGGCTTTATGTGATGGTCTGTCCCAGGAAAGGTGTTATGTGATGGTCTGTCCCAGGAAAGGTGTTATGTGATGGTCTGTCCCAGGAAAGGTGTTATGTGATGGTTTGTCCCAGGAAAGGTGTTATGTGATGGTTTGTCCCAGGAAAGGTGTTATGTGATGGTTTGTCCCAGGAAAGGTGTTATGTGATGGTTTGTCCCAGGAAAGGTGTTATGTGATGGTTTGTCCCAGGAAAGGTGTTATGTGATGGTCTGTCCCAGGAAAGGTGTTATGTGATGGTTTGTCCCAGGAAAGGCTTTATGTGATGGTCTGTCCCAGGAAAGGTGTTATGTGATGGTTTGTCCCAGGAAAGGTGTTATGTGATGGTCTGTCCCAGGAAAGGTGTTATGTGATGGTTTGTCCCAGGAAAGGTGTTATGTGATGGTCTGTCCCAGGAAAGGTGTTATGTGATGGTTTGTCCCAGGAAAGGTGTTATGTGATGGTCTGTCCCAGGAAAGGTGTTATGTGATGGTTTGTCCCAGGAAAGGTGTTATGTGATGGTCTGTCCCAGGAAATGTGTTATGTGATGGCCTGTCCCAGGAAAGGTGTTATGTGATGGTCTGTCCCAGGAAAGGTGTTATGTGATGGTCTGTCCCAGGAAAGGTGTTATGTGATGGTTTGTCCCAGGAAAGGTGTTATGTGATGGTCTGTCCCAGGAAAGGTGTTATGTGATAGTCTGTCCCAGGAAAGGTGTTATGTGATGGTCTGTGGCTGTGAAGTAACAGGATGTTAACCTCTACTTTCTCTCTGTTCATTCAGACACAAGATCCTAAGCATGCTGGGTAAAAACCCTCCCTTCACCAAAGCAGCCGAGTCTCCACTCTGCAACGAGGCTCTGGTCGACCAGCTGTGGAAACTCATGAACTCAGGTGAGACCTTAGTGCATCTTAATTAAATGGCACCCTATTCCCTATATAGTGCACTACTGTTGACCAGAGCCCTATGGGACCCTATTCCCTATATAGTGCACTACGTTTGACCAGAGTCCACATAAAGCTTCCACGTAGGGCTCTGGACCAACAGTAGTGTACTATGTAGCAAATAGGGTGCCATTTAAGATCAGACATAACTAATCAAACCTGATGAGATGCAATACAGACAGACTCCCAGGCCTGGCTAGTCAAACCCCCAACCTGGGGCTGGTGTGATATCCACTCAGGCCTGGCTAGTCAAACCCCCAACCTGGGGCTGGTGTGACATCCACTCAGGCCTGGCTAGTCAAACCCCCAACCTGGGGCTGGTGTGACATCCACTCAGGCCTGGCTAGTCAAACCCCCAACCTGGGGCTGGTGTGACATCCACTCAGGCCTTGCTAGTCAAACCCCCAACCTGGGGCTGGTGTGACATCCACTCAGGCCTGGCTAGTCAAACCCCCAACCTGGGGCTGGTGTGACATCTACTCAGGCCTGGCTAGTCAAACCCCCAACCTGGGGCTGGTGGGACATCCACTCAGGCCTGGCTAGTCAAACCCCCAACCTGGGGCTGGTGGGACATCCACTCAGGCCTGGCTAGTCAAACCCCCAACCTGGGGCTGGTGGGACATCCACTCAGGCCTGGCTAGTCAAACCCCCAACCTGGGGCTGGTGGGACATCCACTCAGGCCTGGCTAGTCAAACCCCCAACCTGGGGCTGGTGTGACATCCACTCAGGCCTGGCTAGTCAAACCCCCAACCTGGGGCTGGTGTGACATCCACTCAGGCCTGGCTAGTCAAACCCCCAACCTGGGGCTGGTGTGACATCCACTCAGGCCTGGCTAGTCAAACCCCCAACCTGGGGCTGGTGTGACATCCACTCAGGCCTGGCTAGTCAAACCCCCAACCTGGGGCTGGTGTGACATCCACTCAGGCCTGGCTAGTCAAACCCCCAACCTGGGGCTGGTGTGACATCCACTCAGGCCTGGCTAGTCAAACCCCCAACCTGGGGCTGGTGTGACATCCACTCAGGCCTGGCTAGTCAAACCCCCAACCTGGGGCTGGTGTGACATCCACTCAGGCCTGGCTAGTCAAACCCCCAACCTGGGGCTGGTGTGACATCCACTCAGGCCTGGCTAGTCAAACCCCCAACCTGGGGCTGGTGTGATATCCACTCAGGCCTGACTAGTCAAACCCCCACCTGGGGCTGGTGTGATATCCACTCAGGCCTGGCTAGTCAAACCCCCACCTGGAGTGATATCCAGCCAGAGACGGCGTTACTGCCGGAGACGGCGTTACTGCCGGAGACGGCGTTACTGCCGGAGACGGCGTTACTGCCGGAGACGGCGTTACTGCCGGAGACGGCGTTACTGCCGGAGACGGCGTTACTGCCGGAGACGGCGTTACTACTCACAAATCAAATCCGTATGTGTAATTAGCTAACCTCAACAGTTATTTATCAATGTTTGTGATGGTAAGAGTTGCACAACTGTCTAATTTGGGGTGGCAGGTAGTCTAGTGGTTAGAGTGTAGGGACGGCAGGTATCCTAGTGGTTAGAGCGTTGGGCCAGTAACCGAAAGGTTCTAGATCGAATCCCTGAGCTGACAAGGTAAAAATCTGTCGTTCTGCCCCTGAACAAGGCAGTTAACCCACTGTTCCCCAGTAGGCCGTCATTGTAAATATGAATTTGTTCTTAACTGACTTGCCTAGTTAAATAATAAAAATAAAAAATGTGATGTTTGCACTTTAACCTCATAGTCATCGTAGTCATTGTATCATTTAAAATCCAAAGTGCTGGAATACAGAGCTAAAACCATAATATGTGTCACTGTGCCAATACTTTTGGACGTCCCTGTATTACATTATGTCCATGGTCCTAACTTCAACTGTCTGTCTGACCCATTATTACACTACAATAACAAACTATGAGCAAATGTTCAGCGTCACATTACATGGACATCCCCCAGCAGGCTTATATAAACCTTGTTTCAAAAGGTGCCAAACGTTGTGAAATGTCTTTTCAAAGAGAGAGACGTTTTCTCTTAACAGTCTTAAAACATCTGTTTCTCTCCCAGGGAAGAGAAGGATCCCGTTTTATCATGTTTCTAGGTTTGTCCATGTCCTGAGGGATATAGGGACCTGCTGGGACGGGCCTCAATACGGTTGTGTCCCAAATGGCATCCAATCTTCAAATATACAGTGTGCTACTTATGACCAGGCCTCTGTGTAGTGCACTATATAGGGAATGGGGTGTATTTTGGGATGTAGACCATGTCTTGAGGAGTTTGGGGGGACGGGCCTCCTGGCACGGGCTACAGTTACAATGAGGTCCAACACAGCTGAGAGCGCCTCAGAGAACACTAGGGGGTTAGGGGGCCTGGAAACGCAGTGTTGTCACAGACAGACAGACAGACAGACAGACAGACAGACAGACAGACAGACAGACAGACAGACAGACAGACAGACAGACAGACAGACAGACAGACAGACAGACAGACAGACAGACAGACAGACAGACAGACAGTGGACTTATTATGTGTTGTTGCATCAAACCAGTTTGAGCGGTAAACTGCCCTCTTCCCAACAGAAATCAGTTATTTGAAAGACTTGCGTAACGTTAGGAAGAATTGGCACCTTTTTTGAAACGAGGTGGATATTTTACTGGACTGCTGGGGGGGGGGGGGGGGGGGTTGTAGATGTGATCTGAGGAGGCGGAACACTTGTTCTGTGTTGTTATTGTCGCGTACTATTTCATATGTTTTGAATGTACTTCTGTGGTTGGTTGTGACTGTTGGCAGGGGAACGCCGTTCTCGTTGCCAACCCCAAACTGTTCCATAATCTGCCGTTTGTGTTATTATTCCCAGCACCATAACGTCAGTGATTACATTCACACCACTGTTGTTATCACCTGGCTTGGAAAACAACTGACGAGGTCTTGCAAGGATCTGTTATGTTAAATTTAAACCAGTTAATACCAGTTAATCTCTATTTGATCAGATGTTATGTACATGATAACACGAACTATGACTGGAAACTGAATAAGCTACTGTAGTTTTATGCACAATGTGCATTTCTAGTTTTCTCAAAGCTTTTCTAAGACAAAGACCCTATTTCCAAACCGCTTCCTGTCTTTTTATGGATTTAACTTGACGCAGTATCAGTGGTTCCATTCATACCAATGGATTTAACTTGACGCGGTATCAGTGATTCCATTCATACCAATGGATTTAACTTGACGCGGTATCAGTGATTCCATTCATACCAATGGATTTAACTTGACGCGGTATCAGTGGTTCCATTCATACCAATGGATTTAACTTGACGCGGTATCAGTGATTCCATTCATACCAATGGATTTAACTTGACGCAGTATCAGTGGTTCCATTCATACCAATGGATTTAACTTGACGCGGTATCAGTGATTCCATTCATACCAATGGATTTAACTTGACGCGGTATCAGTGATTCCATTCATACCAATGGATTTAACTTGACACGGTATCAGTGGTTCCATTCATACCAATGGATTTAACTTGACACGGTATCAGTGATTCCATTCATACCAATGGATTTAACTTGACGCGGTATCAGTGATTCCATTCATACCAATGGATTTAACTTGACGCGGTATCAGTGGTTCCATTCATACCAATGGATTTAACTTGACACGGTATCAGTGATTCCATTCATACCAATGGATTTAACTTGACACGGTATCAGTGATTCCATTCATACCAATGGATTTAACTTGACACGGTATCAGTGATTCCATTCATACCAATGGATTTAACTTGACGCGGTATCAGTGGTTCCATTCATACCAATGGATTTAACTTGACACGGTATCAGTGATTCCATTCATACCAATGGATTTAACTTGACGCGGTATCAGTGATTCCATTCATACCAATGGATTTAACTTGACACGGTATCAGTGATTCCATTCATACCAATGGATTTAACTTGACGCGGTATCAGTGGTTCCATTCATACCAATGGATTTAACTTGACACGGTATCAGTGGTTCCATTCATACCAATGGATTTAACTTGATACGGTATCAGTGATTCCATTCATACCAATGGATTTAACTTGACACGGTATCAGTGGTTCCATTCATACCAATGGATTTAACTTGACACGGTATCAGTGATTCCATTCATACCAATGGATTTAACTTGACACTGTATCAGTGATTCCATTCATACCAATGGATTTAACTTGACACGGTATCAGTGATTCCATTCATACCAATGGATTTAACTTGACACGGTATCAGTGATTCCATTCATACCAATGAATTTAACTTGACACGGTATCAGTGGTTCCATTCATACCAATGGATTTAACTTGACGCGGTATCAGTGATTCCATTCATACCAATGGATTTAACTTGATACGGTATCAGTGATTCCATTCACACCAATGGTATTACTATCGCTGGCTTGGTTTAGAAAACAATTGTGAAACTTTACAATAATCTGAACATTACTTTTGTCCAGCTGTAAAGTTGAATGAAGCTGTAAAGTTGAAGCTATAAAGTTGAATGTGTTCAGACCCTGTCATGTCACTGTCCCCCAGGTACGTCTCATGACTGGCGGTTGCGGTGTGACGCTGTGAATCTGTACTACACTCTGTTTGGTCTGACGCGTCCCTCCTGTCTGCCTCTGCCCGAGCTGGGCCTGGTACTCAACCTCAAGGAGAAGAAGGCCGTCCTCAACCCCACTATCAAGCCTGAACAGGGACCAGACACCACAGAGATGACTGGCAACACCATGGGCGTTCATATCCCTGTCATGGGCTTCACTAGCAGTGTAACAAGAAAATAAAAAAAATACTAATGATTTAACCTTTTTAATATAATTAATATATTTTAGTGTGGACTTGGTCCTTATTGTGTCTTATTAAATCTTCACCTAAAATCTTTTCTGTCAACCTCATCTGAGTTTTGTTATAGCACTAATTTCCCTTTCTCCCCCCATCTCTTCACTCCCTCCCTCTCTCTCCCCCTCCCCTCTCTAGCTGGATGAGGGCCTGATCACCATGGAGACAGTGTCCAGCGTGTCTATGTCCAGTGGCGTGGCCCCGCCCCCTCAGGGTCTGAAGAGGAAGTTGGACAGTGTAGTTGGCCCGCTGGGCTCGTCCCCACCGGAGCCAGGCCAGGTACTGCAGGAAGAGGACAGCAGTAAAAAATTCAAGATCAGAGTAAGGATCTCGAGCGCCGTGGGGAGCTGCTTTTACTTGTCTGGGCTTTCACTACAGGCTTTACCCAATGGTGTGTGTGTGTGTGTGCGTGTCCATGTGTTAGTGTGTGTGTGTGTGTGTGTGTGTGTGTGTGTGTGTGTGTGTGTGTGTGTGTGTGCGTGTCCATGTGTTAGTGTGTGTGCGTGTCCATGTGTTAGTGTGTGTGTGTGCGTGTCCATGTGTTAGTGTGTGTCCGTGTGTTAGTGTGTGTGCGTGTGTGTGTGTGTGTGCGTGTCCATGTGTTAGTGTGTGTGTGTGCGTGTCCATGTGTTAGTGTGTGTGCGTGTCCATGTGTTAGTGTGTGTGTGTGTCCATGTGTTAGTGTGTGTGTGTGCGTGTCCATGTGTTAGTGTGTGTGCGTGTCCATGTGTTAGTGTGTGTGTGCGCGTGTCCATGTGTTAGTGTGTGTGTGCGCGTGTCCATGTGTTAGTGTGTGTGTGTGTGTGCGTGTCCATGTGTTAGTGTGTGTGTCTGCGTGTCCATGTGTTAGTGTGTGTGTCTGCGTGTCCATGTGTTAGTGTGTGTGTCTGCGTGTCCATGTGTTAGTGTGTGTGTGTGTGTGTGAACCATTTCAGGCTCCTCTGAGGACTGAAGCAGAGCCACTGTGGACTCTGTGTCTGGATTAATCTTTCCTTTAAACTGATACAGTCCAACTGGTGCAGTCAACAGTCGGAACTGGGCACAGTCAACAGTCGGAACTGGGCACAGTCAACAGTCGGAACTGGGCGCAGTCAACAGTCGGAACTGGGCGCAGTCAACAGTCGGAACTGGGCGCAGTCAACAGTCGGAACTGGGCGCAGTCAACAGTCGGAACTGGGCGCAGTCAACAGTCGGAACTGGGCGCAGTCAACAGTCGGAACTGGGCGCAGTCAACAGTCGGAACTGGGCGCAGTCAACAGTCGGAACTGGGCGCAGTCAACAGTCGGAACTGGGCGCGCAGTCAACAGTCGGAACTGGGGGCGCAGTCAACCGTCGGAACTGGGGGCGCAGTCAACCGTCGGAACTGGGGGCGCAGTCAACCGTCGGAACTGGGGGCGCAGTCAACCGTCGGAACTGGGGGCGCAGTCAACCGTCGGAACTGGCGGCGCAGTCAACCGTCGGAACTGGCGGCGCAGTCAACCGTCGGAACTGGCGGCGCAGTCAACCGTCGGAACTGGCGGCGCAGTCAACCGTCGGAACTGGCGGCGCAGTCAACCGTCGGAACTGGCGGCGCAGTCAACCGTCGGAACTGGCGGCGCAGTCAACCGTCGGAACTGGCGGCGCAGTCAACCGTCGGAACTGGGGGCGCAGTCAACCGTCGGAACTGGGGGCGCAGTCAACCGTCGGAACTGGGGGCGCAGTCAACCGTCGGAACTGGGGGCGCAGTCAACCGTCGGAACTGGGGGCGCAGTCAACCGTCGGAACTGGGGGCGCAGTCAACCGTCGGAACTGGGGGCGCAGTCAACCGTCGGAACTGGGGGCGGGGGCGCAGTCAACCGTCGGAACTGGGGGCGCAGTCAACCGTCGGAACTGGGGGCGCAGTCAACCGTCGGAACTGGGGGCGCAGTCAACCGTCGGAACTGGGGGCGCAGTCAACCGTCGGAACTGGGGGCGCAGTCAACCGTCGGAACTGGGGGCGCAGTCAACCGTCGGAACTGGGGGCGCAGTCAACCGTCGGAACTGGGGGCGCAGTCAACCGTCGGAACTGGGGGCGCAGTCAACCGTCGGAACTGGGGGCGCAGTCAACCGTCGGAACTGGGGGCGCAGTCAACCGTCGGAACTGGGGGCGCAGTCAACCGTCGGAACTGGGGGCGCAGTCAACCGTCGGAACTGGGGGCGCAGTCAACCGTCGGAACTGGGGGCGCAGTCAACCGTCGGAACTGGGGGCGCAGTCAACCGTCGGAACTGGGGGCGCAGTCAACCGTCGGAACTGGGGGCGCAGTCAACCGTCGGAACTGGGGGCGCAGTCAACCGTCGGAACTGGGCGCAGTCAACCGTCGGGACTGGGCGCAGTCAACCGTCGGGACTGGCGCGATCCCATTGCTGATCGTATTTGACTTGACGTGAATCCCTGTGGTTGCACAATCTTGTGAGGGTGTTGATGATTTCAGTTCAACACCATGGAGGAAGATCAGATGGTTATGACTGATGATGATGGTTTCAGTTTAACACCATGGAGGAAGATGAGATGGTTATGACTGATGATGATGCTGTTGTTTCAGTTTAACACCATGGAGGAAGATGAGATGGTTATGACTGATGATGATGATGATGTTGTTTCAGTTTAACACCATGGAGGAAGATCAGATGGTTATAACTGATGATGATGATGTTGTTTCAGTTTAACACTATGGAGGAAGATCAGATGGTTATGACTGATGATGATGATGTTTCAGTTTAACACCATGGAGGAAGATGAGATGGTTATGACTGATGATGATGATGGTTTCAGTTTAACACTATGGAGGAAGATGAGATGGTTATAACTGATGAAGATGAGATGGTTATGACTGATGATGATGATGATGTTTCAGTTTAACACCATGGAGGAAGATGAGATGGTTATGACTGATGATGATGATGTTGTTTCAGTTTAACACTATGGAGGAAGATGAGATGGTTATGACTGATGATGATGATGGTTTCAGTTTAACACTATGGAGGAAGATGAGATGGTTGACTGATGATGATGATGATGTTGTTTCAGTTTAACACTATGGAGGAAGATGAGATGGTTATGACTGATGATGATGATGGTTTCAGTTTAACACTATGGAGGAAGATGAGATGGTTATAACTGATGATGATGGTTTCAGTTTAACACTATGGAGGAAGATGAGATGGTTATAACTGATGAAGATCAGATGGTTATGACTGATGATGATGATGATGATGTTTCAGTTTAACACCATGGAGGAAGATGAGATGGTTATGACTGATGATGATGATGTTGTTGTTTCAGTTTAACACCATGGAGGAAGATGAGATTGACATGGAGAGTCCCCATGACAGCCAGGCGTTCATCCACCACCACCTCAACATCCTGGAGAGGCCGTCCACACCAGGTCAGCATCCCGTCTAACATCCTTATCATACTGCTTCACAACTGGGCTTCATTCATGCTTTCAGACAATCTTTTTTTGAAGAACACGATGCACTTCTAGCTGATTGGCTGGTTCAGTACGTTAAATCTGTCTCTTCCTGTCTCCTGTCTCCCCTCCTCAGGTAAGGAACCTCCAGCCGTGGACCAGGCAGTCCTCTCCCTGCCTGTCACCCCCTTACCTTCTTCCTTCAGCAAAGAGTCCACCTCTTCCTCCAAACACAGCGGTCATCACCACCACCACCACGAGCACAAGAAGAAGAAGAAGAAGAAGCACAAACATAAACACAAACACAAACATGAGAGTAAAGACAAGGAGAGGGACTCCCATGCCTTCAGTAACAGCCCTGCTAGTGGACGCTCCGTGAGGTCACCATCCATGTCTGACTAGAACACAGCTCTGCCTCCTGGTTGGTCCTTCAGTAACAGCCCTGCTAGTGGACGCTCCGTGAGGTCACCATCCATGTCTGACTAGAACACAGCTCTGCCTCCTGGTTGGTCCTTCAGTAACAGCCCTGCTAGTGGACGCTCCGTGAGGTCACCATCCATGTCTGACTAGAACACAGCTCTGCCTCCTGGTTGGTCCTTCAGTAACAGCCCTGCTAGTGGACGCTCCGTGAGGTCACCATCCATGTCTGACTAGAACACAGCTCTGCCTCCTGGTTGGTCCTTCAGTAACAGCCCTGCTAGTGGACGCTCCGTGAGGTCTACATGTCTGACTAGAACACAGCGCTGCCTCCTGGTTGGTCCAGAGCTGTGAAGCATCACCCTCAAGACTAGACTCCAACTGTCAGTGGTTCAACTCCTCTGAATAGACCTTACTGGTTTGCTGCTTGTCAACTAGCCTGGAATCCACACTAAATATTGCTGTTTCACTGTTTGAATCGGAGCAATGTTTAGTTTGGATTTGGAAAATGGAGCAATATTCAGTGTGGATCCACGGCTGACCCTGCAGTCAGTGTAGGTCGAGGGGGGGAATGTGTGTAGCCTAACCGACATTCTGTGACGTCTTCATTAACCACACGGAGAGGCAGACCTGTGGGCCTCTCCAGAAGGGAGCCCCTTTGGTTTTAAAAGCATCCCAGTCTCCAATCACCTTAACCACACACATACACACCCACCACACACACACTTCTGTCTGTCTCCTACCATCATCAACAACATTTTCAGTTAGTGGCTGTCCTCACAAGGGAACCTCTTCAGCCTGTTAAACCCGGTCTCACAGACTGCCTCTAGTCTTTCCCCGGGTTTTATTACGTTGCCCCGGACATTGAATTACAGGTTTACTTTAACCCTGCAATTAAACTAAGAGGGGAAATTCCACTCTCATTCAGAGACCCAATCAATGCAAAGGTGGTAGAATCAAGAATGAGATGTTTCTAAATGTTTAGGATGTAGAATTTATAGCAAAATATAAATTGTCTCTAATTAGGCTGACCTGCAGTAGACCATGACTGTTTGCGTTCTAAACCGCACCCTATTCGTTGTATAGTACACTACGTTTGACCAGGACCCATACGGCTCTGGTCAAAAGTAGTGCACTATATTGGGAATAGGGTGCCATGACTAATAGCCTAATTGCTGCCCTGTATGACATCACCATACTGAAGAGTCATTGGGTTGTTCCATACCTGTCTCTATTGCATTCATATGGCACTGTTTCTACCCATGCATGTTTTAACTGTTTGTTTTTACTGGTAAGTCATTAGATTGTGTCCTTCTTGTCCCTCACCCAATCAGTAACTAGATTGTGGATGGTCTCCTTGTCCCTCACCCAATCAGTAACTAGATTGTGGGTGGTCTCCTTGTCCCTGACCCAATCAGTAAGTGTTCTTTATATTCATTATGTACTGCAGTTGTGTTGGAACCTTTTCTTCCCGGTTGGACATGACTACATCATAAAGACGTTGGAAAATAAAGCTTCTGAAGGCAAGAATGTGTGTTTTTATTCGTGGAAGTTTTCTTCAATAACGCTCAATATATAATAGCAATTACACTTTGAAATGTTGTATACCAAGAATGTAATAACCAAGAGCATAAACTTTGAATAATTGCACCCACCACAAAAGGCAGATGGACATTTATCAGAGGAGAATGTAGATGGGATCTGGCGGTGGTCTTTAGTATCCTTGTTCTACCCTTACAACTACCTCACTGCCCAGCCCAGTAACGACTACCTCACTGCCGGCCCAGTAACGACTACCTCACTGCCCGGCTCAGTAACGACTACCTCACTGCCCGGCTCAGTAACGACTACCTCACTGCCCAGCCCAGTAACGACTACCTCACTGCCCGGCCCAGTAACGACTACCTCACTGCCCGGCCCAGTAACGACTACCTCACTGCCCGGCCCAGTAACGACTACCTCACTGCCCGGCCCAGTAACGACTACCTCACTGCCCGGCCCAGTAACGACTACCTCACTGCCCGGCCCAGTAACGACTACCTCACTGCCCGGCCCAGTAACGACTACCTCACTGCCCGGCCCAGTAACGACTACCTCACTGCCCGGCCCAGTAACGACTACCTCACTGCCCGGCCCAGTAACGACTACCTCACTGCCCGGCCCAGTAACGACTACCTCACTGCCGGCCCAGTAACGACTACCTCACTGCCGGCCCAGTAACGACTACCTCACTGCCGGCCCAGTAACGACTACCTCACTGCCCGGCCCAGTAACGACTACCTCACTGCCGGCCCAGTAACGACTACCTCACTGCCGGCCCAGTAACGACTACCGCACTGCCCGGCTCAGTAACGACTACCTCACTGCCCGGCCCAGTAACGACTACCTCACTGCCCGGCCCAGTAACGACTACCTCACTGCCCGGCCCAGTAACGACTACCTCACTGCCCGGCCCAGTAACGACTACCTCACTGCCCGGCCCAGTAACGACTACCTCACTGCCCGGCCCAGTAACGACTACCTCACTGCCCGGCCCAGTAACGACTACCTCATTGCCCGGCCCAGTAACGACTACCTCACTGCCCGGCCCAGTAACGACTACCTCACTGCCCGGCCCAGTAACGACTACCTCACTGCCCGGCCCAGTAACGACTACCTCACTGCCCGGCCCAGTAACGACTACCGCACTGCCCGGCCCAGTAACGACTACCTCAGTGCCCGGCCCAGTAACGACTACCTCACTGCCCGGCCCAGTAACGACTACCTCACTGCCCGGCCCAGAAAACGACTACCTCACTGCCCGGCCCAGTAACGACTACCTCGCTGCCCTGCCCAGTAACGACTACCTCACTGCCCGGCCCAGTAACGACTACCTCACTGCCGGCCCAGTAACGACTACCTCACTGCCCGGCCCAGTAACGACTACCTCACTGCCCGGCCCAGTAACGACTACCTCACTGCCCGGCCCAGTAACGACTACCTCACTGCCGGCCCAGTAACGACTACCTCACTGCCCGGCCCAGTAACGACTACCTCACTGCAGGCCCAGTAACGACTACCTCGCTGCCCGGCCCAGTAACGACTACCTCGCTGCCCGGCCCAGTAACGACTACCTCGCTGCCCGGCCCAGTAACGACTACCTCACTGCCCGGCCCAGTAACGACTACCTCACTGCCCGGCCCAGTAACGACTACCTCACTGCCGGCCTAGTAACGACTACCTCACTGCCTGGCCCAGTAACGACTACCTCACTGCCTGGCCCAGTAACGACTACCTCACTGCCCGGCCCAGTAACGACTACCTCACTGCCCGGCCCAGTAACGACTACCTCACTGCCCGGTCCAGTAACGACTACCTCACTGCCGGCCCCAGTAACGACTACCTCACTGCCGGCCCCAGTAACGACTACCTCACTGCCGGCCCCAGTAACGACTACCTCACTGCCGGCCCCAGTAACGACTACCTCACTGCCGGCCCAGTAACGACTACCTCACTGCCCGGCCCAGTGACGACTACCTCACTGCCCGGCCCAGTAACGACTACCTCACTGCCCGGCCCAGTAACGACTACCTCACTGCCCGGCCCAGTAACGACTACCTCACTGCCGGCCCAGTAACAGTAACGACTACCTCACTGCCCGGCCCAGTAACGACTACCTCACTGCCCGGCCCAGTAACAGTAACGACTTCCTCACTGCCCGGCCCAGTAACGACTTCCTCACTGCCCGGCCCAGTAACAACTACCTCACTGCCCGGCCCAGTAACGACTACCTCACTGCCCGGCCCAGTAACAACTTTCAGTGCTCTGGTTCCTGACCTGAACTCCTCACATGTCCCTATTGGTGAGTTTCTTGTCATGTTTTCTCTGTTTCCATTTGAACTCAGTAATCATATTCTTGTCAGATTGAACATAATCTACTCTGGAATGTTCCCATATCTGCAACAATATACATTTTTATATTTGTTTTATTGTTTCCCTCATCAAACCCTGGATGGCAAAACAAACATATGTATTGGCAACAAACCAATGGCGCTCCAGTCCTCCACTGACTCTGCCAAATCCTGTGTGGTCTGTCCTGGACGCAGAAAGCACCAGGGTTAGTTATGGTAAAACTCACTCCAGGGTTAGAACCAGGGTTAGTTATGGTAACTCAGTCCAGGGTTAGAACCAGGGTTAGTTATGGTAACTCAGTCCAGTGTTAGAACCAGGGTTAGTTCTGGTAACTCAGTCCAGTGTTAGAACCAGGGTTAGTTCTGGTAACTCAGTCCAGGGTTAGAACCAGGGTTAGTTAGGGTGTAACTCAGTCCAGTGTTAGAACCAGGGTTAGTTCTGGTAACTCAGTCCAGTGTTAGAACCAGGGTTAGTTCTGGTAACTCAGTCCAGTGTTAGAACCAGGGTTAGTTCTGGTAACTCAGTCCAGTGTTAGAACCAGGGTTAGTTCTGGTAACTCAGTCCAGGGTTAGAACCAGGGTTAGTTAGGGTGTAACTCAGTCCAGTGTTAGAACCAGGGTTAGTTCTGGTAACTCAGTCCAGTGTTAGAACCAGGGTTAGTTAGGGTGTAACTCAGTCCAGTGTTAGAACCAGGGTTAGTTCTGGTAACTCAGTCCAGTGTTAGAACCAGGGTTAGTTCTGGTAACTCAGTCCAGTGTTAGAACCAGGGTTAGTTCTGGTAACTCAGTCCAGTGTTAGAACCAGGGTTAGTTCTGGTAACTCAGTCCAGGGTTAGAACCAGGGTTAGTTAGGGTGTAACTCAGTCCAGTGTTAGAACCAGGGTTAGTTCTGGTAACTCAGTCCAGTGTTAGAACCAGGGTTAGTTAGGGTGTAACTCAGTCCAGTGTTAGAACCAGGGTTAGTTATGGTAACTCAGTCCAGTGTTAGAACCAGGGTTAGTTATGGTAACTCAGTCCAGTGTTAGAACCAGGGTTAGTTCTGGTAACTCAGTCCAGTGTTAGAACCAGGGTTAGTTAGGGTGTAACTCAGTCCAGTGTTAGAACCAGGGTTAGTTATGGTAACTCAGTCTAGTGTTAGAACCAGGGTTAGTTATGGTAAAACTCAGTCCAGTGTTAGAACCAGGGTTAGTTATGGTAACTCAGTCTAGTGTTAGAACCAGGGTTAGTTATGGTAACTCAGTCCAGTGTTAGAACCAGGGTTAGTTCTGGTAACTCAGTCCAGTGTTAGAACCAGGGTTAGTTCTGGTAACTCAGTCCAGGGTTAGAACCAGGGTTAGTTATGGTAACTCAGTCCAGGGTTAGTTATGGTAACTCAGTCCAGTGTTAGTACCAGGGTTAGTTCTGGTAACTCAGTCTAGTGTTAGAACCACGGTTAGTTAGGGTAACTCAGTCCAGTGTTAGAACCAGGGTTAGTTAGGGTAACTCAGTCCAGTGTTAGAACCAGGGTTAGTTAGGGTAACTCAGTCTAGTGTTAGAACCAGGGTTAGTTAGGGTAACTCAGTCCAGTGTTAGAACCAGGGTTAGTTAGGGTAACTCAGTCCAGTGTTAGAACCAGGGTTAGTTAGGGTAACTCAGTCGTCCAGTGTTAGAACCAGGGTTAGTTCTGGTAACTCAGTCTAGTGTTAGAACCAGGGTTAGTTAGGGTAACTCAGTCCAGTGTTAGAACCAGGGTTAGTTATGGTAACTCAGTCCAGTGTTAGAACCAGGGTTAGTTAGGGTAACTCAGTCGTCCAGTGTTAGAACCAGGGTTAGTTCTGGTAACTCAGTCCAGTGTTAGAACCAGGGTTAGTTAGGGTAACTCAGTCTAGTGTTAGAACCAGGGTTAGTTAGGGTAACTCAGTCCAGTGTTAGAACCAGGGTTAGTTAGGGTAACTCAGTCCAGTGTTAGAACCAGGGTTAGTTAGGGTAACTCAGTCCAGTGTTAGAACCAGGGTTAGTTAGGGTAACTCAGTCGTCCAGTGTTAGAACCAGGGTTAGTTCTGGTAACTCAGTCTAGTGTTAGAACCAGGGTTAGTTAGGGTAACTCAGTCCAGTGTTAGAACCAGGGTTAGTTAGGGTAACTCAGTCCAGTGTTAGAACCAGGGTTAGTTATGGTAACTCAGTCCAGTGTTAGAACCAGGGTTAGTTATGGTAACTCAGTTCAGTGTTAGAACCGGGGTTAGTTCTGGTAACTCAGTCCAGTGTTAGAACCGGGGTTAGTTCTGGTAACTCAGTCCAGTGTTAGAACCGGGGTTAGTTATGGTAACTCAGTCCAGTGTTAGAACCGGGGTTAGTTATGGTAACTCAGTCCAGTGTTAGAACCAGGGTTAGTTAGGGTGTAACTCAGTCCAGGGTTAGTTATGGTAACTCAGTCCAGGGTTAGAACCGGGGTTAGTTCTGGTAACTCAGTCCAGTGTTAGAACCAGGGTTAGTTCTGGTAACTCAGTCCAGTGTTAGAACCAGGGTTAGTTAGGGTAACTCAGTCCAGTCTAGAGCAGACTAGGGGCAGGCAGCACTCGGCAGAGAATCATGGTTCTTTGGAAATTGGTTCTGTAAGGATTTATGATCCATGCAAAAGCTCTTTGTCCCTTTCCGTTTTACAATGAGAACTTGTTATGTTTTGCATATAGGTTACCATGACTATTATGCGTTTATTACTGGTTCTCAGAAGTTTTCAGGGCTTTCAGCAAGGAGGTTTTACTCTCCTTTTGTTTTCTAAATCATTTGCAGTACAAGGGGATGATGATGATCATTTCAAAGTGGCGACCGATTTGAAAAGTATCAAAGGGTATTGTTATGCATTCACCGGGGTGGTCTCCACTTGCGTTTAGTATCCTACCGCGCACTGCGCGCAGTAACATTAAACGGCAGCATAAGCACTTTTACTTGATTCATTGTATTGAGAGCTGGAAGGAGGCGCCCTTTGGCACCGTGAACAGGTGTTCATCTGAAATCACAAAACTTGGCCACCACACCGTTCTTGCGCTCAGTCTTGGTGATAGCCGGGGTGCAGTCAGGACGCACGGTAACGGACCGAATAGGGACCACTGCGATAAACACATGCATTCTGTAGGACGGAACTGACATAATGGGGAAATATAAGATATCATTTAAACAGGTATGATGGAAATGACCAAAGATGGTTTAGAAAACTCTGTGATATTACAATGTCGGATGTTCAAGAGACAATACCTGGGTTGTTCTGGCATGCTCCGCTATAGTTATTGTGGGAGACTTGTCGTCATCGCCTCCTATGTGTTTCACGTTTCATTTTATGTGACAATCTTTTGTAGAATTGTAGAATTTATCTGTTGTTTCATTCATTTTCAAAGATGTGCTGTGTCCTCTCCATCGTCTGTGGTTCGGGTTTCTGCTCGGGGTATGTTTATGACCGTCCCGAAAGGTCTGTAGAGGAGGCTGCTTCATCAAGGACAGACAGTAAGCAAGATTGGACAACTGTTTTGCATAAAATATAGATATTTTTGGGGACTACCATCTCTCCCTTTCTCTCTCTCCCTCTCTGACAATAGTTGATGGGTATTATTGTTGTCTATTACAGTGAGTGCATTGTTTTAAAAAAAATTTTTTTTAAGTGTATAATGACGTATTGGGACAAGGTGTTATGCATGGTATACTGCAAGCACAGCAGAATCATTTTCTCTGTAATTTAGTTACCAAAATAAGCTTTACAGTATATTTTGAAAAAGCCTTTATGTATTTTGGCTGTAAATGTATATAAAACAAACTTTCCTTTTGCCATTTTAAACAAGTCGGACAGAAAACTGTCTTTTGATTCCAGAAGCATTAAACTAAATCTTAAACTGACTTAGGGGGCAAAGCAATCAATCATTCTACAGTCTGTAGACTAACATGGAATCCACTGCTTTAAACATGAGTAACATACATTATGTGGAACTTACTATGTTCCCTTAGGTAACTGTAGCGATGGAATCCACTGCTTTAAACATGAGTAACATACATTATGTGGAACGTACTATGTTTCCTTAGGTAACTGTAGCGATGGAATCCACTGCTTTAAACATGAGTAACATACATTATATGGAACTTACTATGTTTCCTTAGGTAACTGTAGCGATGGAATCCACTGCTTTAACATGAGTAACATACATTATGTGGAACGTACTATGTTCCCTTAGGTAACTGTAGCGATGGAATTCAAAATGCAGTTTATTTGCAGATCATTTTCTATCAGATCTGTCTGCCAGTGTACACAGAACTAATAAGCAAAGAGTGTTTAAATGTAACAAACGATTACTGTTGTCCTTTTTCACGAGTGATTGGCCTGTTGGTGTATATTTGGGGTTTGTTTGCTCGGCCTCTACCTTGTGTCAATATCACGTGAGCTGTTCAGCCGTGCTCCACATTTTCTGACCTGGTCTGCGTGTCAAAACTCAGAGATTTGAATTATACTGTAGGGAAACTTGCCAAAGATCCCACTGCACAGCTGTGAAAAGACATTGTAATCTTTCTTTCACAGGTAGTTTGTTTCCTTTCATTCAGTTCATTCACTGTGTCTGGAATGGGTTTGACATCAAGTCAATGATTAGTTATATGCCTTAACTCATACAGCTATTCCTGTGCAGTAAACTGAGTTTGAATCTTAACAGAATTCTTCCACGTGCTTCTCCTGGTGTTGGCCAGGTTTTCCTGCTGGAGGTTTGTTCCTGAATCCACAAGGAACATCTTACTATGTACTGTATGTTACACTGGCTTGGTCCCCTCTGTTCCTCTCCCCAACCTCAGGGAAGACTTCCTCTCCCCAACCTCAGGGAAGTGTTCCTCTCCCCAACCTCAGGGAAGTGTTCCTCTCTCCAACCTCAGGGAAGTGTTCCTCTCCCCAACCTCAGGGAAGTGTTCCTCTCCCCAACCTCAGGGAAGTGTTCCTCTCCCCAACCTCAGGGAAGTGTTCCTCTCCCCAACCTCAGGGAAGTGTTCCTCTCCCCAACCTCAGGGAAGTGTTCCTCTCCCCAACCTCAGGGAAGTGTTCCTCTCCCCAACCTCAGGGAAGTGTTCCTCTCCCCAACCTCAGGGAAGAGTTCCTCTCCCCAACCTCAGAGAAGTGTGCCTCTCCCCAACCTCAGGGAAGACCTCCTCTCCCCAACCTCAGGGAAGACCTCCTCTCCCCAACTTCAGGGAAGACTTCCTCTCCCCAACCTCAGGGAAGTGTTCCTCTCCCCAACCTCAGGGAAGTGTTCCTCTCCCCAACTTCAGGGAAGTGTTCCTCTCCCCAACTTCAGGGAAGTGTTCCTCTCCCCAACCTCAGGGAAGTGTTCCTCTCCCCAACCTCAGGGAAGTGTTCCTCTCCCCAACCTCAGGGAAGAGTTCCTCTCCCCAACCTCAGGGAGGTGTTCCTCTCCCCAACCTCAGGGAAGTGTTCCTCTCCCCAACCTCAGGGAAGTGTTCCTCTCCCCAACCTCAGGGAAGTGTTCCTCTCCCCAACCTCAGGGAAGTGTTCCTCTCCCCAACCTCAGGGAAGTGTTCCTCTCCCCAGCCTCAGGGAAGTGTTCCTCTCCCCAACCTCAGGGAAGAGTTCCTCTCCCCAACCTCAGGGAAGTGTTCCTCTCCCCAACCTCAGGGAAGTGTTCCTCTCCCCAACTTCAGGGAGGTGTTCCTCTCCCCAACCTCAGGGAAGTGTTCCTCTCCCCAACCTCAGGGAGGTGTTCCTCTCCCCAACCTCAGGGAGGTGTTCCTCTCCCCAACCTCAGGGAGGTGTTCCTCTCCCCAACCTCAGGGAAGTGTTCCTCTCCCCAACCTCAGGGAAGAGTTCCTCTCCCCAACCTCAGGGAAGTGTTTCTCTCCCCAACCTCAGGGAAGTGTTTCTCTCCCCAACTTCAGGGAAGTGTTTCTCTCCCCAACTTCAGGGAAGTGTTCCTCTCCCCAACCTCAGGGAGGTGGTCCTCTCCCCAGCCTCAGGGAAGACCTCCTCTCCCCAACCTCAGGGAAGTGTTCCTCTCCCCAGCCTCAGGGAAGTGTTCCTCTCCCCAGCCTCAGGGAAGTGGTCCTCTCCCCAACTTCAGGGAAGTGTTCCTCTCCCCAACCTCAGGGAAGTGGTCCTCTCCCCAACCTCAGAGAAGTGGTCCTCTCCCCAACCTCAGAGAAGTGTTCCTCTCCCCAACCTCAGGGAAGACTTCCTCTCCCCAACTTCAGGGAAGACCTCCTCTCCCCAACCTCAGGGAAGAGTTCCTCTCCCCAACCTCAGGGAAGTGTTCCTCTCCCCAACCTCAGGGAAGAGTCCCTCTCCCCAACCTCAGGGAAGACTTCCTCTCCCCAACCTCAGGGAAGTGTTCCTCTCCCCAACCTCAGGGAAGTGTTCCTCTCCCCAACCTCAGAGAAGTGTGCCTCTCCCCAACCTCAGGGAAGTGTTCCTCTCCCCAACCTCAGGGAAGTGTTCCTCTCCCCAACCGCAGGGAAGTGTTCCTCTCCCCAACTTCAGGGAAGTGTTCCTCTCCCCAACCTCAGGGAAGTGTTCCTCTCCCCAACCTCAGGGAAGACCTCCTCTCCCCAACCTCAGGGAAGTGTTCCTCTCCCCAACCTCAGGGAAGTGTTCCTCTCCCCAACCTCAGGGAAGTGTACCTCTCCTCAACCTCAGGGAAGTGTTGAGTAGTAGAGAATTGTTTTTTCTCTATCTCTCTCTCTCTCTCTCTCTCTCTCTGACAGCTCCCTCAGTAGATATTAACGGTTGTCTCTCTCTCTCTCTCTGACAGCTCCCTCAGTAGATATTAACGGTTGTCTCTCTCTCTCTCTCTGACAGCTCCCTCAGTAGATATTAACGGTTGTCTCTCTCTCTCTCCCTGACAGCTCCCTCAGTAGATATTAACGGTTGTCTCTCTCTCTCTCCCTGACAGCTCCCTCAGTAGATATTAACGGTTGTCTCTCTCTCTCTCCCTGACAGCTCCCTCAGTAGATATTAACGGTTGTCTCTCTCTCTCCCTGCCAGCTCCCTCAGTAGATATTAACGGTTGTCTCTCTCTCCCTGACAGCTCCCTCAGTAGATATTAACGGTTGTCTCTCTCTCTCTCCCTGACAGCTCCCTCAGTAGATATTAACGGTTGTCTCTCTCTCTCTCTCTCTCTCTCTCTCCCTCTCTCTCTGTCTCTCTCTCTCTCCCTGCCAGCTCCCTCAGTCGTGGTTAATGGTTGTCTCTCTCTCTCTCTCTCTCTCCCTTTCATCTCCCTCAGTAGTTGTTAATGGTTGTCTCTCTCTCTCTCTCTGCCAGCTCCCTCAGACTCCCCGTGGATCAGCACGTCAGGATCCTGCAAGAACAGATGCTTTGAATTGGACGAGGCTGAGCCTCCCAACTGCCGCTGTGACAACTTATGTAAAACCTATAACAGCTGCTGCCAGGATTTTGATGAGCACTGCTTGAGAACAGGTAAGCCTGAAGCCTGCCAGCCTGTCTGTCTGGGTTGGTGGTCCCCCCCTGCTCCCTTTCATGTTCCTTCAACATGGTGGTCTTACATCTCAGTTCAACCCCTCTCCCCAGTCCAAGTTGTACATGTTCCAGAATGTTCAGTATGTTGTATTGCATCAATGTAGGGTTCAAAATGAACACACACTTGACTTCATACTTAATGACCTTCACCATCTCTGTCAGTTTCTACCTCATGTATATGACCTTATGGTAACTTGACTCATTGTTGAATGTTACAGCCTGATGCAGTTCTAATGGGTCCTTGTTACCTATGTAACATCCTCTCTCATTAATTGATTGATTAAATGATTGATTGTGTCCAGAGGGAGGTTTTGAGTGCAGTAAGGAGCGCTGTGGAGAGAGCAGGAATGACCAGAATGCCTGTCACTGTTCTGAGGACTGTCTGGCCAAAGGAGACTGCTGCACCAACTACAGAACTCTCTGTAAAGGTTAGACACTGATACTAGATGTCTCTCAACCTGATACTGCTGCTGCGTGTGCGTTAGCCAACCCTTCTGACTGTTGTTGTCATGACTTCCACTACCGGTCCAAAGCTTTAGAACACCTACTCATTCAAGGGTTTTTCTTTATTTTTACTATTTTCTACATTGTAGAATAATAGTGAAGACATCAAAACTATGAAATAACACATATGGAATCATGTAGTAACCAAAAAAGTGTTAAACAAATCAAAATATATTTTATATTTGAGATTCTTCAAATAGCCACCCTTTGCCTTGATGACAACTGTGTTATTTCATAGTTTTGATGTCTTCACTATTATTTGATATTGTAGAAAATAGTAAAAATAAAGAAAAACCCTTGAATGAGAAGGTGTTCTAAAACTTTTGACCGGTAGTGTACCTCTCTGGCTGTATCCTATACAGTGGTAGTGGAAGGTTGCATTGAACTCTCACATTAACTCTTAATTGGACCACTTTCTTTGGAAGGGGACACTACTTGGTTGCAGGATGACTGTGAAGACATTAGAACCCATGAATGTCCGGCTGGGTAAGAGATCCTATTCACACACTTCAGACCTTTTTATAAAAATAAAAAAAATTGTTTAACCTTTCACAACTATTTCACAGCGATTCACAACAAAAACGTAAGAACATCAGAGATCGTGTCATGATCTTTTGTCCCCAGGTTTGTCCGTCCCCCTCTCATCATGGTGTCAGTGGATGGGTTCAGAGCCTCCTACATGAAGAGAGGAAGCACAGTGATCCCCAACATCGAGAAACTCAGTAAGATGTTATGAATCATCCATAACAAGGCTTCATTTGACTGGGTCTACTTTATTCAACTTTATTCAACTTTATTTAACTTTAACTTTATTCACTTTATTTAACTTTATTCACTTTATTCAACTTTATTCAACTTTATTCACTTTAACTTTATTCACTTTAACTTTATTCACTTTAATTCAACTTTATTAAACTTTATTCACTTTATTCACTTTATTAAACTTTATTCACTTTATTCAACTTTATTCACTTTATTCAACTTTATTCACTTTATTCAACTTTATTCAACTTTATTCACTTTATTCAACTTTATTCACTTTATTCAACTTTATTCAACTTTATTCACTTTATTCAACTTTATTCAACTTTATTCACTTTATTAAGCTTTATTTAACTTTATTCACTTTATTAAACTTTATTTAACTTTATTCACTTTATTCACTTTATTCAACTTTATTCACTTTATTCACTTTATTCAACTTTATTCAACTTTATTCAACTTTAACTTTATTCACTTTATTCAACTTTATTCACTTTATTAAACTTTATTCAACTTTATTCAACTTTATTCACTTTATTCAACTTTATTTAACTTTATTTAACTTTATTCACTTTATTCAACTTTATTCACTTTATTCACTTTATTAAACTTTATTTAACTTTATTTAACTAGGCAAGTCAGTTAAGAACAAATTCTTATTTACAATGAAGGCCTACCCCGGCCAAACCCGGACAACGCTGGGCCAATTGTGTGCCGCCCTATAGGACTCCCAATCACGGCTGGTTGTGATACATCCTAGAATCGAACCAGGATGTCTGTAGTGACGCCTCTAGCACTGAGATGCAGTGTCTTAGACCGCTGCGCCACTCGGGAGCCCGTACCATTACATCATATCTGTCTGTGCCTTTTTACCTGTAGGAGCCTGTGGTACCCATGCTCCTTACATGAGACCCGTGTACCCCACCAAAACGTTCCCCAATCTCTATACTCTTGCAACGGTACGTACTGGTCAGTCATCCTTTTTCTTCCCTGTCTTCCTCCTTGCTGAACTCAGCTGAACATTTTAGCTTCAATTTTGCCGTAATGTAATGTAACATCCAGCCCCGACGGGTTAACACCTCAGTCCTGACCTCCTGTAGGGCCTGTACCCTGAGTCCCATGGCATCGTTGGCAACTCCATGCATGACCCTGTGTTCGATGCCAACTTTAACCTGCGGGGTCGAGAGAAGCTGAATCATCGTTGGTGGGGAGGTCAGCCGGTGAGGCCTACTCTCTCTGTTCTCTGGTTCAGTCATACTGCGCCTTCAGAAAGGATTCACACCCCTACTCTCTCTGTTCTCTGGTTCAGTCATACTGCGCCTTCAGAAAGGATTCACACCCCTACTCTCTCTGTTCTCTGGTTCAGTCATACTGCGCCTTCAGAAAGGATTCACACCCCTACTCTCTCTGTTCTCTGGTTCAGTCATACTGCGCCTTCAGAAAGGACTCACACCCCTACTCTCTCTGTTCTCTGGTTCAGTCATACTGCGCCTTCAGAAAGGATTCACACCCCTACTCTCTCTGTTCTCTGGTTCAGTCATACTGCGCCTTCAGAAAGGATTCACACCCCTACTCTCTCTGTTCTCTGGTTCAGTCATACTGCGCCTTCAGAAAGGATTCACACCCCTTCACTTGGTACACATGTTGTTGTGTTACAGCCTGAATTTAAAACGGATTACATTTAGATTATTTTTCACTGCCCTTCCACACAATACCCCATAATGTCAAAGTGGAATTATGTTTTTACAAATGAATTACAAATGAAAAGCTGAAAAGTCTTGAGTCAATAAGCATTTAACCTCTTTGTTATGGCATAAATTACTTAACAAGTCACATAATAAGTTGCATGGACTCACTCTGTGTGCAATAATAGTGTTTAACATGATTTTTGAATGACTGCCTCATCTCTGTACCCCACAAATACAATTATCTGTAAGGTCCCTCAGTTGAGCAGATTAAACCACAAAGACCAGGGAGGTTTTCCAATGCCTTGCAAAGAAGGGCACCTATTGGTAGATGGGTAAAAATAAAAAAGCAGACATTGAATATCCCTTTGAGCATGGTGAAGTTATTAATTACACTTTGGATGGCGTATCAATACACCCAGTCACTACAAAGATACAGGTGTCCTGTCTAACTCAGTTGCCGGAGAGGAAGGAAACCACTCAGGGATTTCACCATGAGGCCAATGGTGACTTTAAAACACTTACAGAGTTTAATGGCTGTGATAGGAGAAAACTGAGGATGGATCTACAAAATTGTAGTTACTCCACAAAACTAACTTAAATGACAGAGTGAAAAGAAGGACGCCTGTATAGAATACAAATATTCCAAAACATGCATACTGTTTGCAATAAGATACTAAAGTAAAAAAATGTGGCAAAGAAATTAACTTTATATCCTGAATACAAAGCGTTATGTTTGGGGCAAATTCAATACAACACATTACTGAGTACCAACCTCTGTATTTTCAAGCATGGTGGTGGTTGCATCATGTTATGGGTATGCTTGTCATCGGCAAGGATTAGGGAGTTTTTTAGGATAAACATAAACGGAATAGAGCTAAGCACAGGCAAAATCCTAGAGGAAAATCTGGTTCAGTCTGCTTTCCAACAGACACTGGGAGACAAATTCACTTTTCAGCAGGACAGTAACTTAAAACACAAGGCAAAATATACACTGGAGTTGCTCACCAAGATGACATTGAATGTTCCTGAGTGGCTAAGTTTTGACTCAAATCGGCTTGAAAATCTATGGCAAGACTTGGCAAGAAAATGGCTGTCTAGCAATGATCAACAACCAACTTGAGAGCTTGAATACTGTGCAAATATTGTACAATCCAGGCGTGCAAAGCTTTTAGAGACTTACCCAGAAAGACACACAGCTGTAATCGCTGCCAAAGGTGATTCTAACATGTATTGACTCAGGGCTGTGAATACTTGTGTAAATTAGATATTTCTGTATTTAATTTTCAATACATTTTATAAAATGTCTAAAAACCTGTTTTCACTTTGTCATTATGGGATATTGTGTGTAGATTGATGACCATTTATTTTTTAATGCAGGCTGTAACACAACAAAATGTGGAATAAGTTAAGGGGTATGAATATTTTCTAAAGGCACTGTAAGCCATTCTAGAAGCCCTCCCTCCCATTCTAGAAGCCCTCCCTCCCATTCTAAAAGCCCTCCCTCCCATTCTAGAAGCCCTCCCTCCCATTCTAGAAGCCCTCCCTCCCATTCTAGAAGCCCTCCCTCCCATTCTAGAAGCCCCCCCTCCCATTCTAGAAGCCCTCCCTCCCATTCTAGAAGCCCTCCCTCCCATTCTAGAAGCCCTCCCTCCCATTCTAGAAGGCCTGCATCTGTGTTCTATTTCCACAGTAATGGCCTTACATACAGCTGGCCAGGTTTGCCTCTCTCTCTCTCTCTCTCTCTCTCTCTCTCTCTCTCTCTCTCTCTCTCTCTCTCTCTCTCTCTCTCTCTCTCTCTCCTCTCTCTCTCTCTCTCTCTCTCTCTCTCTCTCTCTCTCTCTCTCTCTCTCTCTCTCTCTCTCTCTCTCTCTCTCTCTCTCTCCTTTCATATGGGACTGTTTAACTTGGCTTTGAGCATGAATGTTGTAAAACTAGTGAGTAGTGTTTAAATGTAATAACTGTCCATTTCAAGTTGAGACATTGGATTGGAAATGGCGTCAGCCTTGCAAATGTACTGTAGTGGTTTAAGGTCGCAAACGCTTTTGAAGGACTTTGTTGATGAAAATTGATTTTCCCATTGTCCTTAAAGAAGGTGTTATATGCCATTACATGATAAATGATATTGTCTTATATCACAGTTTAAAGACAATTTACTGTGGTTATATTCACTTTTATTCTTGTCCTAGATCTGGATTACAGCAGTGAAGCAGGGGGTGAAAGCTGGAACTTTCTTCTGGCCTGTGTAAGTCTCTCCCTCTCTCCCCCACACCCCCTCTCTCTCTCTCCCACACTCTCTCTCTCTGTCTGTCTGTCTGTCTGTCTGTCTGGCTGTCTGGCTGTCTGGCTGTCTGGCTGTCTGGCTGTCTGGCTGTCTGTCTAGCTGTCTGTCTCTCTGTCTCTCTCTCTCTGACTACCCCTCTCTCTCGCTCTCCCCCCCCTCTCTCGCTCCCCCCCCCTCTCTCTACACCACATCTGAAAAATGTCTGTTCAAGGCCATTTGTATCATATTCCCCTCTTCTCAATGCATAAATATTATGTCCCACAAACTTTATCACCTCACAGCCTGTCAATATTCTCCTCAGAATTCTCAAGTAGTGATTAGCGATTAACTGACATTTCGTTATTTTTTTCCGTTATTAAACAACTAATTTGATCAACGTCGATTCAATTACTTGAATTCAATTTAGTACATTTGTTTTGTGAGGCCAACGCGCTGTTTCTCTAGGGAGAAATCAAAATCATTCATGAGAAAAATCAAGAACTATGTGGGATGCTGGGTTGAAGGGAGATGTAGTTTTCATTAAGCAAATATTCAACCTAGTTAAGCACAGAAACGTGGTAATTAACTATATTGACCATAATCCATTGCACCTGTTTTTTCTGGGTCAGGCAGAGATGGATACTCTTTTATGCTTGCTACATTAGGTTAGATACACACAGACCGCATGAGAGATGAATGTACACAACACACCGAGAGAGAACATTAGATGGTCTGTCTGCTTGGTTGCTACTGCCTTAGCAGAGATGAGATAATGACTTTAAGGAATGAAAAATACTAAGTAATATACAAATATTGTATTATTTCATAGTAATTTAATTTGTTTTTATTGATGTCTACCCTATGTAGACCTGACATAGACAATGGAATATTTAAATGTTTTGGAAATTTAATGTTTACTATTTTGGGCTTTGGAAATTTCCATTAAAAAGCTAAATTGTTTTTGTAATGTCATTATTTCACAATGCATTTAATGTAAAAAAAATAATCATATTGAAACTGAAATTGAAAAACGGTGATATTTTTTTAAATGAGCGAACGGAAATGGACCTAGAAAAGCACTTGTGGCTCAGCATTACTCTCACAGACAAAACACAACAAAGTGCTGCTGTTATATTGTCATAACACTGTTGTGGATTTCAGTTGGAGATGTCTGGAAACTACATGTTCTTGTTTAGTTGTACTCTGGCTAAACTAACGCATGCAGGCTGCTAAAACCCCCCACAATGCATCACACATTCATAAGACACAGAGAGGTCTTTGAGGCAGACCTCAGTTCGGAGGCGTACAGACCTAACTGTTTTTGAGAGCAATTTGACTCAAATCGGCCTATTAACATTAAGCGGGGTGCCTGCATGTGACCTTGGCCAGCTGGGGGACTCCTTCAAAAGCAGTGACAAAGTGCATTTCAAGGTGCACTTCCTGAGGGAGGCCCAGGGCACTGAGGAGGAGGAGGAGGAGGAGGGGGAGGAGGAGGAGGAGGAGGGGGGTCACTTTATAGTACAGTACAAGACTGTATTATTTAACCAATGAGGAGATGACGGGGAGTTGTAGCTTTGTGGAGGTCTCTGTTAAGACCAACTCCAGGGAGGTCTGAACCAACACCAGAGGGGTCGGGAAGAAGAGAAGCCCCCCTGTAGTGATTTAGTGGGATAAGCTCCACCCTCTTCCATACCCCCCAGGCCCCCCGCCCAGCTCCCCCACATGTCAAGCCCCAGTTAGAGAGGCAAACCCTGGGGTTGATGGTTGGCAGCTGTGCCTAGTGGGCTGGAGGATGGAGGTCTGCTGGTGGCCCACCGCTCTACAAGACAGGAACAGGAGGGGAGGCTTTGAGGTTCAAAGGCTTCCAGGGGGGAAGGAGAGTGATGTACCCCAGGACTATATAGGCCTGTTATAATGTCTTTAGTGGTTCTAATCTGGTGTACCCCAGGACTATATAGGCCTGTTATAATGTCTTTAGTGGTTCTAATCTGGTGTACCCCAGGACTATATAGGCCTGTTATAATGTCTTTAGTGGTTCTAATCTGATGTACCCCAGGACTATATAGGCCTGTTATAATGTCTTTAGTGGTTCTAATCTGGTGTACCCTAGGACTATATAGGCCTGTTATAATGTCTTTAGTGGTTCTAATCTGGTGTACCCCAGGACTATATAGGCCTGTTATAATGTCTTTAGTGGTTCTAATCTGGTGTACCCCAGGACTATATAGGCCTGTTATAATGTCTTTAGTGGTTCTAATCTGGTGTACCCCAGGACTATATAGGCCTGTTATAATGTCTTTAGTGGTTCTAATCTGGTGTACCCCAGGACTATATAGGCCTGTTATAATGTCTTTAGTGGTTCTAATCTGGTGTACCCCAGGACTATATAGGCCTGTTATAATGTCTTTAGTGGTTCTAATCTGGTGTACCCCAGGACTATATAGGCCTGTTATAATGTCTTTAGGGGTTCTAATCTGGTGTACCCCAGGACTATATAGGCCTGTTATAATGTCTTTAGGGGTTCTAATCTGGTGTACCCCAGGACTATATAGGCCTGTTATAATGTCTTTAGTGGTTCTAATCTGATGTACCCCAGGACTATATAGGCCTGTTATAATGTCTTTAGGGGTTCTAATCTGGTGTACCCAGGACTATATAGGCCTGTTATAATGTCTTTAGGGGTTCTAATCTGGTGTACCCCAGGACTATATAGGCCTGTTATAATGTCTTTAGTGGTTCTAATCTGATGTACCCCAGGACAATATAGGCCTGTTATAATTTCTTTAGGGGTTCTAATCTGGTGTACCCCAGGACTATATAGGCCTGTTATAATGTCTTTAGGGGTTCTAATCTGGTGTACCCCAGGACTATATAGGCCTGTTATAATGTCTTTAGTGGTTCTAATCTGGTGGACCCCAGGACTATATAGGCCTGTTATGTCTTTAGTGGTTCTAATCTGGTGTACCCCAGGACTATATAGGCCTGTTATAATGTCTTTAGTGGTTCTAATCTGGTGTACCCCAGGACTATATAGGCCTGTTATAATGTCTTTAGGGGTTCTAATCTGGTGTACCCCAGGACTATATAGGCCTGTTATAATGTCTTTAGGGGTTCTAATCTGGTGTACCCCAGGACTATATAGGCCTGTTATAATGTCTTTAGTGGTTCTAATCTGATGTACCCCAGGACTATATAGGCCTGTTATAATGTCTTTATGGGTTCTAATCTGGTGTACCCCAGGACTATATAGGCCTGTTATAATGTCTTTAGGGGTTCTAATCTGGTGTACCCCAGGACTATATAGGCCTGTTATAATGTCTTTAGTGGTTCTAATCTGGTGGACCCCAGGACTATATAGGCCTGTTATAATGTCTTTAGTGGTTCTAATCTGGTGTACCCCAGGACTATATAGGCCTGTTATAATGTCTTTAGTGGTTCTAATCTGGTGTACCCCAGGACTATATAGGCCTGTTATAATGTCTTTAGTGGTTCTAATCTGGTGTACCCCAGGACTATATAGGCCTGTTATAATGTCTTTAATGGTTCTAATCTGGTGTACCCCAGGACTATATAGGCCTGTTATGTCTTTAGGGGTTCTAATCTGGTGTACCCCAGGACTATATAGGCCTGTTATAATGTCTTTAATGGTTCTAATCTGGTGTACCCCAGGACTATATAGGCCTGTTATAATGTCTTTAGGGGTTCTAATCTGGTGTACCCCAGGACTATATAGGCCTGTTATAATGTCTTTAGGGGTTCTAATCTGGTGGACCCCAGGACTATATAGGCCTGTTATAATGTATTTAGGGGTTCTAATCTGGTGTACCCCAGGACTATATAGGCCTGTTATAATGTCTTTAGTGGTTCTAATCTGGTGTACCCCAGGACTATATAGGCCTGTTATAATGTCTTTAGTGGTTCTAATCTGGTGTACCCCAGCACTATATTGGCCTGTTATAATGTCTTTAGTGGTTCTAATCTGGTGTACCCCAGGACTATATAGGCCTGTTATAATGTCTTCAGTGGTTCTAATCTGGTGTACCCCAGGACTATATAGGCCTGTTATAATGTCTTCAGTGGTTCTAATCTGGTGTAACCCAGGACTATATAGGCCTGTTAAACATTGATACACAGCACCCCAGACATTTCTTTGTGAACTCCATTTTGTCCTCCATATAATGAACTCATCTGATGTGTCTTTCCAGTTCCATCCCGTTGGAGAGGAGAGTCCTGACCATGCTACAATGGCTTCACCTGCCAGACGGAGAGAGGTAAATCAGCTTCTTTAATTCTCTTCTTTAGGCTGTTACTATCTGCAATGATATACCAGCAGTGAAACCCTTCCTCTACATGCATCCAAGATGGCCGCTCTATGCTTAGCAGCAATCTCCATCTGACTTTGAGTAACTTTGCTCGCATATCCTAGCCCTGTATTTGAGCCCTGGGGGTGGTATAGTGTACACATGGCCAATCTAAGATTCCCTTCCACCTGTGTTGTTTCAGGCCGTATGTTTACGCCATGCACTCCGAGCAGCCAGATACGTTTGGCCACAAGATGGGGCCCATGAGCACTGAGGTGAGCTGGGGGCTGGGGGCTGGGGGCTGGAGGCTGGGGGCTGGAGGCTGGAGGCTGGGTCTAGGTGCTGGGTCTAGGTGCTGGGTCTAGGGCTGAATCTGAGGGGGAGAGACGGTTGTGGTCCAGACTACCGGTACCTGAGCATGTGTTAAGCAGCACTCACTACAGCAGCACTCACTATAGCAGCACTCACTACAACAGCACTCACTATAGCAGCACTCAATACAGCAGCACTCACTACAGCAGCACTCACTACAACAGCACTCACTACAGCAGCACTCACTATAGCAGCACTCACTATAGCAGCACTCACTATAGCAGCACTCACTATAGCAGCACTCACTACAGCAGCACTCACTATAGCAGCACTCACTACAGCAGCACTCACTACAGCAGCACTCACTACAGCAGCACTCACTATAGCAGCACTCACTACAGCAGCACTCACTACAGCAGCACTCACTACAGCAGCACTCACTACAGCAGCACTCACTACAGCAGCACTCACTACAGCAGCACTCACTATAGCAGCACTCACTATAGCAGCACTCACTATAGCAGCACTCACTATAGCAGTACTCACTATAGCAGCACTCACTATAGCAGCACTCACTATAGCAGCACTCACTACAGCAGCACTCACTATAGCTGCACTCACTACAGCTGCACTCACTACAGCTGCACTCACTACAGCTGCACTCACTACAGCAGCACTCACTACAGCAGCACTCACTACAGCTGCACTCACTACAGCAGCACTCACTACAGCAGCACTCACTACAGCAGCACTCACTACAGCAGCACTCACTACAGCAGCACTCACTACAGCAGCACTCACTATAGCAGCACTCACAACAGCAGCTCTCACTATAGCAGCACTCACTACTAATAAAGCATTGTTGGTTAAGGGCTTGTAAGTAAGCATTTCACTGTAAGGTAGGTTGTATTCGGTTGTATTAAGAAAAATAAGTGTTAAGTAAAAAATTGAAAATAAAAGTAACAAATCATTTAACAGCAGCAGTGGGCACCGCACATTGACTCTGTACCGGTACCCCCTGTATATAGCCTCCACATTGACTCTGTACCAATACCCCCTGTATATAGCCTCCACATTGACTCTGTACCAATACCCCCTGTATATAGCCTCCACATTGACTCTGTACCAATACCCCCTGTATATAGCCTCCACATTGACTCTGTACCGTAACACCCTGTATATAGCCTCCACATTGACTCTGTATGGTACCCCCTGTATATAGCCTCCACATTGACTCTGTACCGGTACCCCCTGTATATAGCCTCCACATTGACTCTGTACCGGTAGCCCCTGTATATAGCCTCCACATTGACTCTGTACCAATACCCCCTGTATATAGCCTCCACATTGACTCTGTATGGTACCCCCTGTATATAGCCTCCACATTGACTCTGTACCGGTACCCCCTGTATATAGCCTCCACATTGACTCTGTACCGGTACACCCTGTATATAGCCTCCACATTGACTCTGTACCAATACACCCTGTATATAGCCTCCACATTGACTCTGTACCGGTACCCCCTGTATATAGCCTCCACATTGACTCTGTACCAATACCCCCTGTATATAGCCTCCACATTGACTCTGTACCGGTACCCCCTGTATATAGCCTCCACATTGACTCTGTACCAATACCCCCTGTATATAGCCTCCACATTGACTCTGTACCGGTACCCCCTGTATATAGCCTCCACATTGACTCTGTACCGGTACCCCCTGTATATAGCCTCCACATTGACTCTGTACCAATACCCCCTGTATATAGCCTCCACATTGACTCTGTACCGGTACCCCCTGTATATAGCCTCCACATTGACTCTGTACCAATACCCCCTGTATATAGCCTCCACATTGACTCTGTACCGGTACCCCCTGTATATAGCCTCCACATTGACTCTGTACCGGTACCCCCTGTATATAGCCTCCACATTGACTCTGTACCAATACCCCCTGTATATAGCCTCCACATTGACTCTGTACCGGTACCCCCTGTATATAGCCTCCACATTGACTCTGTACCGGTACCCCCTGTATATAGCCTCCACATTGACTCTGTACCAATACCCCCTGTATATAGCCTCCACATTGACTCTGTACCAATACCCCCTGTATATAGCTTCCACATTGACTCTGTACCGGTACCCCCTGTATATAGCCTCCACATTGACTCTGTACCGGTACCCCCTGTATTTAGCCTCCACATTGACTCTGTACCAATACCCCCTGTATATAGCCTCCACATTGACTCTGTATGGTACCCCCTGTATATAGCCTCCACATTGACTCTGTATGGTACCCCCTGTATATAGCCTCCACATTGACTCTGTACCGGTACCCCCTGTATATAGCCTCCACATTGACTCTGTACCAATACCCCCTGTATATAGCCTCCACATTGACTCGGTACCGGTACCCCCTGTATATAGCCTCCACATTGACTCTGTACCAATACCCCCTGTATATAGCCTCCACATTGACTCTGTACCGGTACCCCCTGTATATAGCCTCCACATTGACTCTGTACCAATACCCCCTGTATATAGCCTCCACATTGACTCTGTACCGGTACCCCCTGTATATAGCTTCCACATTGACTCTGTACCGGTACCCCCTGTATATAGCCTCCACATTGACTCTGTACCAATACCCCCTGTATATAGCCTCCACATTGACTCTGTACCGGTACCCCCTGTATATAGCCTCCACATTGACTCTGTACCGTAACACCCTGTATATAGCCTCCACATTGACTCTGTACCGTAACACCCTGTATATAGCCTCCACATTGACTCTGTACCGTAACACCCTGTATATAGCCTCCACGTTATCTTACTGCTGCTGATTGTGTTATGTTTAATGTCTAATAATGATTAGGTATTTTGATGATCTGTATAGGGATCAATACTTCTATGATATCCCCTGATCGTTGTGATCGCTGTGTGAATATTGATCAGTGTATTCTGTGCTGCAGCTGAACAACCCTCTGAAGGAGATTGATAAGATCATTGGTCAGCTGATGGACGGCCTGAAACAGATGAAACTCCACCGATGTGTCAACATCATCATGGTGGGAGATCACGGTACTGCTGCACAACCGCCTTGACCCCTGACCCCTAACCCTAGTCAACACACACCAACTCTACCTAGTCAATACACACACTAACTCTACCTAGTCAATACACACTAACTCTACCTAGTCAATACACACTAACTCTACCTAGTCAATACACACTAACTCTACCTAGTCAATACACACTAACTCTACCTAGTCAATACACACTAACTCTACCTAGTCAATACACACTAACTCTACCTAGTCAATACACACTAACTCTACCTAGTCAATACACACTAACTCTACCTAGTCAATACACACTAACTCTACCTAGTCAATACACACTAACTCTACCTAGTCAATACACACTAACTCTACCTAGTCAATACACACTAACTCTACCTAGTCAATACACACTAACTCTACCTAGTCAATAAACACTAACTCTACCTAGTCAATACACACTAACTCTACCTAGTCAATACACACTAACTCTACCTAGTCAATACACACTAACTCTACCTAGTCAATACACACTAACTCTACCTAGTCAATACACACTAACTCTACCTAGTCAATACACACTAACTCTACCTAGTCAATACACACTAACTCTACCTAGTAAACACACACTAACTCTACCTAGTCAATACACACTAACTCTACCTAGTCAATACACACTAACTCTACCTAGTCAATACACACTAACTCTACCTAGTCAATACACACTAACTCTACCTAGTCAATACACACTAACTCTACCTAGTCAATACACACTAACTCTACCTAGTCAATACACACTAACTCTACCTAGTCAATACACACTAACTCTACCTAGTCAATACACACTAACTCTACCTACACACTAACTCTACCTAGTCAATACACACTAACTCTACCTAGTCAATACACACGCCGGGGGGAGAATCACGTATCAGTTATCTTTCCGAGGAAATGTACTTCCTAAATATCATTAGGCTGTAGTTTACTACATTGCCTATGAATAAATATTGATCACTCATATTAGTCTCCGTCTGAAAATCGTCCCACTCCTAAATAAATATTGATCACTCATATTAGTCCCTGTCTGAAAATCGTCCCACTCCTAAAAGGGAGGTAATAAAACGTAGCTCTAGAGAAAGTCTCTCCAGCTCAGGTCTCTTCAAAGTACGTCTCGTCTATTGGCTGATATAGCCCAGTAATACAGATACGTCTAGTCTATTGGCTGATATAGCCCAGTAATACCGATACGTCTAGTCTATTGGCTGATATAGCCCAGTAATACCGATACGTCTAGTCTATTGGCTGATATAGCCCAGTAATACCGATACGTCTAGTCTATTGGCTGATATAGCCCAGTAATACCGATACGTCTAGTCTATTGGCTGATATAGCCCAGTAATACCGATACCTCTAGTCTATTGGCTGATATAGCCCAGTAATACCGATACGTCTAGTCTATTGGCTGATATAGCCCAGTAATACCGATACGTCTAGTCTATTGGCTGATATAGCCCAGTAATACCGATACGTCTAGTCTATTGGCTGATATAGCCCAGTAATACCGATACGTCAAGCCTATTGGCTGATATAGCCCAGTAATACCGATACGTCTAGTCTATTGGCTGATATAGCCCAGTAATACCGATACGTCAAGCCTATTGGCTGATATAGCCCAGTAATACCGATACGTCAAGCCTATTGGCTGATATAGCCCAGTAATACCGATACGTCTAGTCTATTGGCTGATATAGCCCAGTAATACCGATACGTCAAGCCTATTGGCTGATATAGCCCAGTAATACCGATACGTCAAGCCTATTGGCTGATATAGCCCAGTAATACCGATACGTCTAGTCTATTGGCTGATATAGCCCAGTAATACCGATACGTCAAGCCTATTGGCTGATATAGCCCAGTAATACCGATACGTCAAGCCTATTGGCTGATATAGCCCAGTAATACCGATACGTCTAGTCTATTGGCTGATATAGCCCAGTAATACCGATACGTCTAGTCTATTGGCTGATATAGCCCAGTAATACCGATACGTCTAGTCTATTGGCTGATATAGCCCAGTAATACCGATACGTCTAGTCTATTGGCTGATATAGCCCAGTAATACCGATACGTCTAGTCTATTGGCTGATATAGCCCAGTAATACCGATACGTCTAGTCTATTGGCTGATATAGCCCAGTAATACCGATACGTCTAGTCTATTGGCTGATATAGCCCAGTAATACCGATACGTCTAGTCTATTGGCTGATATAGCCCAGTAATACCGATACGTCAAGCCTATTGGCTGATATAGCCCAGTAATAACGATACGTCAAGCCTATTGGCTGATATAGCCCAGTAATACCGATAGCCTAATATAATGGGCTACGTGAGAATATCTTGGTCCACGTGAGAATCTCTGATAATTTAACCTATTTCTTAGGTTATTTCTGCGCATTTTGATATGTCCTACAGGGCGCACAAGTCAGCTGAGTCATCACATACGCCTAAAATAACATCGCAGTATTGCGGTTGGGATCGGGACCAGTTCTTGCGTTAGCGGGTGGGAGTCGGACAGAAAGCCAGCGGGTGGGAGTCGGACAGAAAGCCAGCGGGTGGGAGTCGGACAGAAAGCCAGCGGGTGGGAGTCGGACAGAAAGCCAGCGGGTGGGAGTCGGACAGAAAGCCAGCGGGTGTGGGCGGATGCGGTATAAAAAGCTAGGGACGTGGGCGGGATGAATACATCCGCACACCTCTAGACCGGGGGTGACAAACTCATTCCATGGAGGGCTTAGTGTCTGCAGGTTTTAGTTTTCTCCTTTCATTTCAGACCTAGACAACCAGGTGAGGGGAGTTCTTTACTAATTCGTGACCTCAATTCATCAATCAAGTACAAGGCAGGAGCGAAAACCCTCAGACTCTCGGCCCTCCATGGAATGAGTGTGACACGTGCTCTAGACGATGTCCCTGTCTCTCTGTGGACAATCAGATCACCTTCTTCTTCTTCATTCTGCAGTGATTTAAAGTCTGTTCTGAACATGTGTTCCTCAGGTATGGAGGAGGCTCACTGTGACAGGACAGAGTTCCTCAGCTCATACATGCCGTCCACTGTTGATGACATCATCCTGATCCCCGGCTCCCTGGGCAGGATCCGTTCCAGGTACCCCAACAACCCCAAATGTGAGCGT